>NC_057814.1:434332264-434457949 GCF_018294505.1 Triticum aestivum
GCGATGCGGGCGGCGGCGGCGGTTCGGGTAAGGAGAAACGGAGGGGGGGTATATATGGAGGGGGGGTACTCCGGCTTGGGGAAGGGGCATCCAAGGCGGCGGCGGCTCCCGTGCTCACGGCGGACTCCGGCGGCGTCGTGGGGAGGAAGGAGAGCGCGGGTGGGCTCGGCCCAGCCGGCGCGGGCGCTATTTTTTTTTTAAATAAGTTCCGCGGAAAATATTACATAGAAAAATAAATAAAAAACAGAAAAATATGAAATAAATTTTCCCCGTCTTGCTAGAAAATCTAGAATAGGGTGAACATTTTTAAAATCAAAAATAAATATTTTGAAAACATGCATATTTTTAAATGCAATAAAAATTGCAAATAAAATCCAATAAATTCCAAATAATGTTTTTAACATTTTTCCTCCAGTATTTCAATGTTTTGGAGAAGTCATATTTTCTCCTCTCGCTTATTTATAAATTGAAATATTTTTCCGGAGAGAAAAAATAATTAAAATCCCAATCCTCGTTTGAAAAAAAAATCAAATAAGAAAATTCGAGAAAATCCCCAACTCTCTCCGAGGGTCCTTGAGTTGCTTAGGATTTATCGAGGATTTGTCAAAATGCAACAAAACATGATATGCAAATGATGATCTATGTATAACATTCCAAATTGAAAATTTGGGATGTTACACTCCAGAAGAGGATTACCGTACCACTCTGGTGCGGATCTTACTCTGCTTTACCTACGAGGTTTGGTAGTAACTTGATCTGAAGTTACATGATCATCATCATTAACTTCCTCACTAATTGGTGTAGGAGTCACAGGAATAGATTTCTGTGATGAACTACTTTCCAATAAGGGAGCAGGTACAGTTACCTCATCAAGTTCTACTTTCCTCCCACTCACATCTTTCGAGAGAAACTCCTTCTCTAGAAAGGATCCATACTAAGCAACGAATGTCTTGCCTTCGGATCTGTGATAGAAGGTGTACCCAACTGTCTCCTTTGGGTATCCTATGAAGACACATTTCTCCGATTTAGGTTTGAGCTTATCAGGATGAAACTTTTTCACATAAGCATCGCAACCCCAAACCTTAAGAAACGACAACTTTGGTTTCTTGCCAAACCACAGTTCATAAGGCGTCGTCTCAACGGATTTTGATGGTGCCCTATTTAACGTGAATGTAGCTGTCTCTAATGCATAACCCCAAAACGATAGTGGTAAATTGGTAAGAGACATCATAGATTGCACTATATCCAATAAAGTACTGTTATGACGTTCGGACACACCATTATGCTGTGGTGTTCCAGGTGGCGTGAGTAGTGAAACTATTTCACATTGTTTTAACTGAAGGCCAAACTCGTAACTAAAATACTCTTCTCCACGATCAAATCGTAGAAACTTTATTTTCTTGTTACGATGATTTTCGCTTCACTCTGAAATTATATGAACTTTTCAAATGTTTCAGACTTCTGTTTCATTAAGTAGATATACCCATATCTGCTCAAATCATCTGTGAAGGTCAGAAAATAATGATACCTGCTACGAGCCTCAATATTCATCGGACCACATACATCCGTATGTATGATTGCCAACAAATCTGTTGCTCTCTCCATAGTTCCGGAGAACGACGTTTTAGTCATCTTGCCCATGAGGCACGGTTCGCAAGCATCAAGTGATTCATAATCAAGTGATTCCAAAATCCCATCAGTATGGAGTTTCTTCATGTGCTTTACACCAATATGACCTAAACGGCAGTGCCACAAATAGTTTGCACTATCATTATTAACTTTGCATCTTTTGGCTTTAATATTATGATTATATGTATCACTAGGATCGAGATCCAACAAACCATTTTCGTTGGTGTGTATGACCATAGAAGGTTTTTATTCATGTAAACAGAACAACAATTGTTCTCTAACTTAAATGAATAACCGTATTGCAATAAACATGATCAAATCATATTCACTCTCAACGCAAACACCAAATAACACTTATTTAGTTTCAACACTAATCCCGAAAGTATAGGGAGTGTGCGATGATGATCATATCAATCTTGGAACTACTTCCAACACACATCGTCACCTCTCCTTTTACTAGTCTCTGTTTATTCTGCAACTCCCGTTTTGAGTTACTACTCTTAGCAACTGAACCAGTATCGAATACCGAGGGGTTGCTATAAACACTAGTAAAGTACACATCAATAACATGTATATCCAATATACCTTTGTTCACTTTGCCATCCTTCTTATCCACCAAATAGTTGGGGTAGTTCCGCTTCCAGTGACCAGTCCCTTTGCAGTAGAAGCACTCAGTCTCAGGCTTAGGACCAGACTTAAGCTTCTTCACTTGAGCAGCAAATTGCTTGCCGTTCTTCTTGAAGTTCGCCTTCTATCCCTTTGCCCTTTTCTTGAAACTAGTGGTCTTGTTAACCATCAACACTTGATGTTTTTCTTGATTTCTACCTTCGTCGATTTCAGCATCACGAAGAGCTTGGGAATTATTTTCGTCATCCCTTGCATACTATAGTTCATCACGAAGTTCTACTAACTTGGTGATGGTGACTAGAGAATTCTGTCAATCACTATTTTATCTGGAAGATTAACTCCCACTTGATTCAAGCGATGGTAGTACCCAGACAATCTGAGCACATGCTCACTAGTTGAGCGATTCTCCTCCATCTTTTAGCTATAGAACTTGTTGGAGACTTCATATCTCTCAACTCGGGTTCCATGACGTTCAAAACGTCTTTGAAGTCCCGATTCTAAGCTGTTAAGCATGGTGCACTAAACTATCAAGTAGTCATCATATTGAGCTAGCCAAACGTTCATAACGTCTGCATCTGCTCCTGCAATAGGTCTGTCACCTAGCGGTGCATCAAGGACATAATTTTTCTGTGCAGCAATGAGGATAATCCTCAGATCACGGATCCAATCCGCATCATTGCTACTAACATCTTTCAACATAATTTTTCTCTAGGAACATATCAAAAATAAACAGGGAAGCAACAACGCGAGCTATTGATCTACAACATAATTTGCAAAATACTATCAGGACTAAGTTCATGATAAATTTAAGTTCAATTAATCATATTACTTAAGAACTCCCACTTAGATAGACATCTCTCTAATCATCTAAGTGATTACGTGATCCAAAGCAACTAAACCTTGTCCGATTGACACGTGAGATGGAGTAGTTTCAATGGTGAACATCACTATGTTGATCATATCTACTATATGATTCACGCTCGACCTTTCGGTCTCTGTGTTCCGAGGCCATATCTGTACATATGCTAGGCTCGTCAAGTTTAACCTGAGTATTCCGCGTGTGCAACTGTTTTGCACCCGTTGTATTTGAACGTAGAGCCTATCACACCCGATTAACACGTGGTGTCTCAGCACGAAGAACTTTTGCAACGGTGCATACTCAGGGAGAACACTTTTATCTTGATATTTTAGTGAGAGATCATCTTATAATGCTACCGTCAATCGAAGCAAGATAAGATGCATAAAGGATTAACATCACATGCAATCAATATAAGTGATATGATATGGCCATCATCATCTTGTGCTTGTGATCTCCATCTCCGAAGCACCGTGCTTGTGATCTCCATCTCCGAAGCACCATCATGATCACCATCGTCACCGGCTCGACACCTTGATCTCCATCGTAGTGTCGTTGTCGTCTCGCCAACTTATTGCTTTTACGACTATCGCTACCGCTTAGTGACAAAGTAAAACTATTACATGGCGATTGCATCTCATACAATAAAGCGACAACCATATGGCTCCTGCCAGTTGCCGATAACTCGGTTACAAAACATGATCATCTCATACAACACATTATATCACATCATGTCTTGACCATATCACATCACAACATGCCCTGCAAAAACAAGTTAGACGTCCTCTACTTTGTTGTTGCAAGTTTTTACGTGGCTGCTACGGGCTTAGCAAGAACCGTTCTTACCTACGCATCAAAACCACAACGATAGTTTGTCAAGTTGGTGCTGTTTTAACCTTCGCAAGGACCGGGCGTAGCCATACTCGGTTCAACTAAAGTGAGAGAGACAGACACCCGCCAGTCACCTTTAAGCAACGAGTGCTCCGAACGGTGAAACCAGTCTCGCGTAAGCGTACGCGTAATGTCGGTACGGGCCGCTTCATCTCACAATACCGCTGAACCAAAGTATGACATGCTGGTAAGCAGTATGACTTATATCACCCACAACTCACTTGTGTTCTACTCGTGCATAGCATCAACGCATAAAACCAGGCTCGGATGCCACTGTTGGGGAACGTAGTAATTTCAAAAAAATTCCTACGCACAGGCAAGATCATGGTGATGCATAACAACAAGAGGGGAGAGTGTTGTCCACGTACCCTCGTAGACCGACAGCGGAAGCGTTATCACAACGCGGTTAATGTAGTCGTACGTCTTCACGATCCGACCGATCAAGTACCGAACGCACGGTACCTCCGAACTTCTACACACGTTCAGCTCGATGACGTCCCTCGAACTCCGATCCAGCCGAGTGTTGAGGGAGAGTTTCGTCAGCACGACGGCGTGGTGACGATGATGATGTTCGACCGACGCAGGGCTTCGCCTAAGCTCCGTGACGATATTATCGAGGTGTAATCTGGTGGAGGGGGGCACCGCACACGGCTAAAATATCGTATATCAAGTGTGTTTAGAGGTGCCCCCCTGCCCCCGTATATAAAGGAGCAAGGGGGAGGCCGGCTGCCTATGGGCGCGCCAAGGAGAGGGGGGGAGTCCTCCTCCTAGTAGGAGTAGGACTCCCCTTTCCTAGTCCTACTAGGAAAAGAAGGGGGGAAGGAAAGAGAGGGAGAGGGAAAGGGGGCTGCGCCCCCCCTCTCCTAGTCCAACTAGGACTCCTCCTGGGAGGGGGCGCACCACCTCCTGGCTGCTGCCCTCTCTCTCCCCTCAAGGCCCACTAAGGCCCAATACTTCCCCGGGGGGTTCCGGTAACCCTCCGGCACTCCGGTTTAATCCGAAACTTCTCCGGAACACTTCCGGTGTCCGAATATAGTCGTCCAATATATCAATCTTTACGTCTCGACCATTTCGAGACTCCTCGTCATGTCCGTGATCACATCCGGGACTCCGAACAACCTTCGGTACATCAAAACATATAAACTCATAATAAAACTGTCATCGTAACTTTAAGCGTGCGGACCCTTTGGGTTCGAGAACTATGTAGACATGACCGAGACACCTCTCCGGTCAATAACCAATATCGGGACATGGATGCCCATATTGGCTCCTACATATTCTACGAAGATCTTTATCGGTCAGACCGCATAACAACATACGTTGTTCCCTTTGTCATCGGTATGTTACTTGCCCGAGATTCGATCGTCGGTATCTCGATACCTAGTTCAATCTCGTTACCGGCAAGTCTCTTTACTCGTTCCGTAATACATCATCCCGTAACTAACTCATTAGTCACAATGCTTGCAAGGCTTATAGTGATGTGCATTACCGAGTGGGCCCAGAGATACCTCTCCGACAATCAGAGTGACAAATCCTAATCTCGAAATACGCCAACCCAACAAGTACCTTTGGAGACACCTGTAGAGCACCTTTATAATCACCCAGTTATGTTGTGACGTTTGGTAGCACACAAAGTGTTCCTCCGGTAAACGGGAGTTGCATAATCTCATAGTCATAGGAACATCTATAAGTCATGAAGAAAGCAATAGCAACATACTAAACGATCGGGTGCTAAGCTAACGGAATGGGTCAAGTCAATCACGTCATTCTCCTAATGAGGTGATCTCGTTAATCAAGTGACAACTCATGTCTATGGCTAGGAAACATAACCATCTTTGATTAACGAGCTAGTCAAGTAGAGGCATACTAGTGACACTCTGTTTGTCTATGTATTCACACATGTATTATGTTTCCGGTTAATACAATTCTAGCATGAATAATAAACATTTATCATGATATAAGGAAATATATAATACTTTATTATTGCCTCTAGGGCATATTTCCTTCAACAATCCCTTTAAATAGACGCTTTTCTTACATGGCCGGGGTGTTATGTGCAAAAAATACCCTGACCTCTCGTATTCGCTCGACACGTGGAAGCTGAAGCTATGGATGCACAGAAGCCGATGGGAACGACATTAAATGGAAGGCCGAATACAGTCCTTCGAAGTCATCAGAGGAGGAACCCGCCTTGCATTGCTGAAGACAATCTGCGCGCCGGACTCATCGTCATTGAAAGCCTGGTTCGGGGGCTACTGAGGGAGTCCTGGATTAAGGGGTCCTCGGGCATCCGGCCTGTTGGACATGGGTCGGACTGATGGGCTGTGAAGATACAATACCGAAGACTCTCACCTGTGTCCGTATGGGACTCTCCTTGGTGTGGAAGGCAAGCTTGGCGTCCTGATATGAAGATTTCTCTGTAACCGACCTTGTACAACTCGAGTCCCCTCTGGTGTCTATATAAACCGGAGGGCTTAGTCCGTAGAGGCAAGAATCGTAATCATAGTCATACAGGCTAGACTTCTAGGGTTTTAGCCATTACGATCTCGAGGTAGATCAACTCTTGTAATACTCATATTCATCAAGATCGATCAAGCAGGAAGTAGGGTATTACCTCCATAGAGAGGGCCCGAACCTGGGTAAACATCGTGTCCCCCGTCTCCTGTTACCATCGACCTTAGACGCACAGTTTGGGACCCCCTACCCGAGATCCGCCGGTTTTGACACCGACAGCAGTGGCTTCCACGTGCGGCACACGGCGGTGGACGCCGTCCTCTCCTCGGTGAGGGTGGAGTGCCCGCACGAAGGCTGTGGGCTCTATGTCACTTACCACAAGCTCGCCGATCACCAGAGCATGTGTCCGCTCGCGCCCAGCAAATGCCCCATGCCCGTCTGTGGCTACGAAGGCCCGCACTAGCGCTCTCCCACCACATCAGCACCGTGCATCCCATGCCCGTGCACAGGATCCAGTACGGCAAGGTGCTCCAGCTGCAAGTGCCACTATTGGAGCCATGGCTCTTGCTGTTCACGGAGGAGGACGACCGCGCGTTTTTCTTGGTTGGCGGCATGCTCGACATCGGCGCGCCTATCGTCGTGTCGGTCGTCTGCATCAGAGCAGGGTCATCCCCACTACCGCACTACATGGCCAAGCTGTGGGCGAACGGCCCGCTGGGGGAGCCCAAAGGTAGGACCGACACCGTCAAGGTGGAAATGGAGGTGACAAGCAGCGAGGATCCCGGCAATGTCACCGTGCAGGAGCTGACCTTCTTCCCAGCTCCGCCCAAGATGCTGGCCAGGGCTAAGCTGGTGTCCCTCCACATTCAGATTGACAAGCTCACGTACTAAATGATTCTAAAGTGCCTTCTGTTTATCTTAGTAATATGCTAATATAGGGGTTAGCTCGGTCTACTTTAGCTTAAGAGATGGTGGGTTTTGGTGGCGATGCAGCAATTACTTCGACATCAGATCAGCAGTTAAAGTAATTTCCAATAGTCGAACGGATATTTTGTGTCTGTTGGATATAAAGATCCTTTGAGTAAGAAGTATAACAACTTATATGCTTGTTTGTTCAGGAAGTGTTGCATACTTGTGCGAGTTGATGCGACACATCAAAGTAGTAGTACTACTAGTAGTACTCCCTCCGATCCTAATTTCTCTGCGCATAAGGCTGGTCATAGTGGGAGTAACATAGGTAGTAACATAGATGCCACATAAGCAAAAATGATGAGGTGGCAAGTAATTAATGAGGAGAGAGGCAAATAGAGTAACATAAATATGTTACCATCACATAGCGCTTTCCAATGCAAAATGAGTCTAAAAAGTAATAAATGAAGACATCTATGTTATCACATACTACCTCTGTCCTGGTTTATTGGTCCCCATTGTAATTTGTGTCAAATTTTGACCAAATATTTAACTAACAAAATATTAATGCATGTCAACAAAAATTATATCGTTGGATTCATATTTGAACATAGTTTTTAGTGATATAATTTTTTATGACATGCATGAACATTTTGTTATTTAAATTTATGGTCAAACTTTGGCAATAAATAGAATGAGGACCAATAAACCAGGCGGAGGTAGTATATGACACTACCCACTATGAAGGTAGTAACATATGCATGTTACTAGTCTATGTTACTATCCACTATGACCAGCCTAAGACTAGCCACAGTGGGAGTAACTTCAACAGTAACATCGAGTCCAACTCAACAAATTTGCTTATGTGGCAATGAGTTAATGAGGAGAGAGGTAGTTTGAGTAACTTAGCTAGTTACTGTAACATCACATGTCCCAATGCAATATGAGTCTGTAACCTAATAAATGAGGCTTTGCATGTTACCATACTTATGTTACTACCCACTATGAAAGGTAGTAACATTGTCTAGGGATATGTGTATGTTACTAGTGTATGTTGCTTTCATTGTGGCTACTCTAAGTCGAGGCGCAGATACCAAGGAGGGCCTGGTTGTGTCTATACTTGGACAACTCACCCGACTGCATGCGCACCAAGCAGACAAAGCTCGTGTCGTGTTGGCGCCGTGTGCGGCCCGCACATTAACCAAAACCTCGCGCCTCCAGCTTAGCCTCCTCGTTTTAAACTTCTCAATATCAAGGCCAAGGAGCAATGTGAAAACTATGATAGAGCCAATCGGATGGTTGAGAACACTACAATTCTTAGCTATAGATGCGTGTGTGAGAGAGGACGAGTGCGTGCGTGCACCTCTTCTCTTCCTGTATAACGTACTAAACTCAGAGTACAAGTGTATGTGGGTGACATCGACCTAGGGAGCTAGAGATGGTGCGCGCAAGAAGTCCCGAGAGATAGGTAAAATGCGTTTGAAAAAAAGACTAGTCTATAGCTAGCCACGAGGCTATTCCTGTCGAACGCCCCAATAACCGTAAGATATGTATCCGATGATGCCAGTTATTGCACGTACACAACAGTAGAAAAAGTACTACCATGGCATATGCTACACCACGGCCGAGAACACGTGCCCACGTTACGCCATCCGGGAATAGTGCCGCACTTCGAAACTAGAACCGTCAATAAATTTTGAGCCCGCGTCTCGTCACATTCCAAATTACTACTACCACGCTATATTTAATTGCAAACCTGTTCACACCGATCACAACCTAAACAGTTTCCCACTTATGAGCGTATTAGTACTCGGTTATAAATACTACTATGCCAAGATGACTGCACATTCCTCCTCAACTCCTCATCCACAAAAACAAACAAGTCATTCAGCATCCTTCCCTTGCATCTGCCATGGCCAGTGTGAGTTCTGGGTCGAGAGATTACCACCAGGGAGAGGCGAGCATGGAAGCGGAAGCACGAGAGATGTCCCGCCTCGCCGTGAAATCAGCCGACATCTCCCGCCGCGCGGAAGTAGCAGCATAGAGGTCCTGCCGCACCGCCGAAGTAGCATAGAGGTCCCACCGCGCCATCGATGCAGCAGACTGATCTGGCCGCGCCACGGAAGTAGCAGCGATGTCCCGCCACACCGCGAATGCAGCAGAGATGTCCGCCGCACCGCGGCGTCCTGGGAAAATGTCTCGTGGGTAGGCAACGACTCTTACAGGCGCATGCATGCGATCATCCATAGCCAGATGGATCAGATCTCCGGCTGGGCAAGGTTGGAGGACGACATGAAAGCCTCGTTTGAATAGGCTACCGGCATCATCCAGCAACTAAGGGAGGGCAATGAGAGGTTCTGGGCCGAGCGCGACCTGCTGAGGACGAAGATCGTCCGAAGTGCAGAGCAGCAGGAGGAGACCAGTGCCTTGTTGAAGAGGACCGGCGTCATCGTCAAGAAACTTATGGACGAGAATGACATGCTCCGCAACGAGCGCCAAAGGCTGGTGGAGGAATTTGTGGATGCTCTCAAGCAGCGTCTTGAGGACACGACAGAGCTCATCGCCGCTCGCCGCGGAGACTAGTTACCGCGGCCTGCAGCAACGGTCAAGAAATTAGAGATCATCGAGCCAGATCGTTGTCTTCCTTCTTCTTTTGCCCTTGTGTATTTCAGGCGTAGCTGCATGTGGCTTTTTAATTATCTTCCTAATTATGTAAGACAATTGTTATCCACTGTTGTCGTCCTTATATATTCATCAATCTTGCTATAAGTCGCAACAGATGCTATATAGGTCCGTCGGATCTTACATCAAGATCCGTGCAAAATTTTCTTTTCAGATTTTCTTTTTCTCTCTTAAATCTCAGTCAAGTGAGACATAGCCATGCCATTAAACAGAGGCTCAAGCGCCATTAATGGAGACCTTGGGAGAGAGGTGGACGGCTGATCGAGGTCAAATGGCTCTCCTCTCGATAAGCACGCGCAAGGGACTGATCGCACGCCTCCCGTACTCAAATAGCTACCCTGCACGGCGCCTCCTAGCTAATAAAAAAGGCGACGCGTGGCGGCACGTAAATGGTAAATAGAACGCCCACGGTTTCAACAGTATTTGTGTTTCCGATTGTAACGTGACAACACTTGTTCCAAAATGACTTTGTTGATTGTTAATGTGTGCGCCTTCGCAAATCGGACAGCAAAATTACCACAGCATGTTGGTGCCATGTCATGACATCAAGCCAAGTTTCATGATTTTCATGCGTGTTTTGGGTTTACAGGAATTAAAAAACTAAGTTTCTCAATGTTTCCAGCCGAGCCACGACACCCAGATGTTTGAATTTCATTCCCATTTCTTGCATGGGACCTAGAAATTTACCCGAGGACACACATGTGATTTTTCAACCAACTTTGGTGCACTGGAGCATGTGCTTTTATTTCCAATTTGAATTATGCACACAAAGGTGACACATTCCCTCTCAGAACCACGAGCCTTCTTGAGAGAAGCTCTGGTTTGCAAGAAGCTTATACCAAAACTTGTTCCTATTCTGCCAATTTTTTTTACCACAGCATGGTAGTACCATGACTTGACACCATGCCAAGTTTCATGATTTTCAGGCGTGTTTTGGATTTAGAAGAATTTTCAAACCGAGTTTCTTAATGTTCTCGGCCGAGCCACGATGCCCAGATGTTTGAATTTCATTCCCATTTCTTGCATGGGACCTAGAAATTCACCCGAGGACACACATGTGATTTTTCAACCAACTTTGGTGCACGGGAGCATGTGCTTGTAGTTCAAATTTGAATTATGCACATTAAATGACCAGATACTCAATTAATGTAAAAAAAGGCCAAACGAACCCGGAATAATTCCAAAATTTAACCAGGCACTCATGTAGTTCTATGTTTCTTTTGTAAAGAAACTCAAGGGGGCAGCGTATATCGTTTCGCACTCAAAGGTGACACGTTCCCTCTCAGAACCACGAGCCTTCTTGAGAGAAGATCCGGTTTGCAAGAAGCTTATACCAAAAATTGTTCCTATTCGGCCAATTTTTTTACCACAGCATGGTAGTACCATGACATGACACCGTGCCAAGTTTCATGATTTCTAGGCGTGTTTTGGATTTACAAGAATTTTAAAACCAAGTTTCTCAATGTTCTCGGCCGAGCCACGATGCCCAGATGTTTGAATTTCATTCCCATTTCTTGCATGGGACCTAGAAATTCACCCGAGGACACACATGTGATTTTTCAACCAACTTTGGTACACCGGAGCATGTGCTTTGCAGTTCAAATTTGGATTATGCACATTAAATGTCAAGAAACTCAATTAATGTATAAAAAACGCCAAACCAACCTGGAATAATTCCAAAATTTAACTGGGCACCCATATAGTTCTATGTTGCCTATGTAAATAAAATCAGGGGGAGGCAGCGTATATCATTTCTGATACATCTCCATCGTATCTACTTTTCCAAACACTTTTGCCCTTGTTTTGGACTCTAACTTGCATGATTTGAATGGAACTAACCCGGACTGACGTTGTTTTCAGCAGAATTGCCATGGTGTTATTTTTGTGCAGAAATAAAAGTTCTTAGAATGACCTGAAACTTCACGAAGAATATTTTTGGAAATAATAAAAAATACTCGTGAAAGAATCAAGACCAGGGGGCGCACACCCTGTCCACGAGGGTGGGGGCGCGCCTATCCCCCCTGGGCGCGCCCCCTGCCTCGTGGGCCCACTGGAGCTCCACCGACCTCAACTCCAACTCTATATATTCACGTTCGGGGAGAAAAAAAATCAGAGAGAAGGATTCATCGCGTTTTACGATACGGAGCCGCCTCCAAGCCCTAATCTCTCTCGGGAGGGCTGATCTGGAGTCCGTTCGGGGCTCCGGAGAGGGGAATCTGTCACCGTCGTCATCATCAACCTTCCTCCATCACCAATTTCATGATGCTCACCGCCGTGCGTGAGTAATTCCATTGTAGGCTTGCTGGACGGTGATGGGTTGGATGAGATTTATCATGTAATCGAGTTAGTTTTGTTAGGGTTTGATCCCTTAGTATCCATTATGTTCTGAGATTGATGTTGCTATGCTTAATGCTTGTCACTAGGGCCCGAGTGCCATGATTTCAGATCTGAACCTATTACGTTTTCATGAATATATGTGAGTTCTTGATCCTATCTTGCAAGTCAATAGTCACCTATTATGTGTTATGATCCGTTAACCCCGAAGTGACAATAATCGGGATACTTACCGGTGATGACCGTAGTTTGAGGAGTTCATGTATTCACTAAGTGTTAATGCTTTGGTCCGGTACTCTATTAAAAGGAGGCCTTAATATCCCTTAGTTTCCAATAGGACCCCGCTGCCACGGAAGAGTAGGACAAAAGATGTCATACAAGTTCTTTTCCATAAGCACGTATGACTATATTCGGAATACATGCCTATGTTACATTGATGAACTGGAGCTAGTTCTGCGTCACCCTATGTTATAACTGTTGCATGAGGAATCGCATCCGACATAATTATCCATCACTGATCCAATGCCTATGAGCTTTTCACATATTGATCTTTGCTTAGTTACTTTTTCGCTGCCACTGTTACAATTACAACAAAACTGCTATTGTTACTTTTGCCACCGTTACCGCTACTAAATACTTTGCTACAGATATTAAGTTATCCAGGTGTGGTTGAATTGACAACTCAACTGCTAATACTTGAGAATATTCTTTGGCTCCCCTTGTGTCGAATCAATAAATTTGGGTTGAATACTCTACCCTCGAAAACTGTTGCAATCCCCTATACTTGTGGGTTATTAGTTTCGCACACAAAGGTGACATGTTCCCTCTCGGAACCACGAGGCTTGTTGACAGAATCTCCGGTTTTGCAAGAAGCTTATACCAAAACTTGTCCCAATTCAGCCAAAAATTATACATATGAAAACATGGTTTAGATTATCCCGAATATCTCGCCACCTAGACCAATGTACTCTAATTTGAATTCAACACAAAATGGATACAAATATTTGTATTGGAGATCATATGGTACATGTAGTTCATAGTGAAATATGATTACTGCTATATGCATGCTTCTTGTTATCAAGCTAATATTTAAGTGATTGTATAACTTGACAACAATCGTATTCAAATAAGGAAAATTGATTCAAATTTAGTCCATAAGGTAGACGACAATATATATGTTCATAGGGTGGAGTAAAATGTTCATATATGATGGAAGATCAAAATGTAGGACTACATCCATTATAAACCGCAAGGTCACCTAACGATATATTCGATTTCAACATAACGTGGATTCAAAAATTGAAATTCGAGATCCCGGCATTTGTAATCATATAAAAAGGGACATGGTTCTTTCTTTTGGTGGGAATTGATTTGTTTTTTGTTGTTGTTGACGGAAGTACGAATCGATTTGGTACTGTACAGGGTAATCTTGTTCTCCCGATATTTTTACATTTTTCTTGTAGTTTTTTCAATGAAATTTATAGCAATATAGTAAAAGGAGACATGACTCTCTTGTGTCTTGTATGAATTGTTTTTTTGTACAGGTTACGTTTGTTCTGCCGAACAAGGAATCCGCACCTTGTTATCCCGAAATTTTCAAGCTCGAGTATCGTTTGTCTCATCTGCTTTGAAACTCCCGCCTCTTCAACCCGCGCCGCCCCTTGTTATCCCGAAATTTCGACGCACACGAAAACTCCCTCCTCATCCGGTCCCGCAGCCCAGACACGCGAAATCCCCCTTCTACCCCTCAGCCGGAAATGCCGGCTCGACGTTGTGGTGTCAAAACCGGTGGGGGTACGCTGGTAACTTACCCTACATTTCAGACAAGCGCGTCCCTAAGCCATGGCTCCCCCTACCTTCCCCTTCGTCCCCCCCATTCGTACACCGAGTCCGCCAAAACCCACGAGACCCCACGCTCCTCCGTCGTCCTTCCGACCGCCGCCCAGCCGGAGACTCTTCCTCGACGACGTCGTCCACCGCAACAGCTCGCTTCCCTCATCCATCGCACCGGATGAGGATCCGCCGTCGATCTCGTCGTCCCACCGGATCAGCCGCCCCGTCCTCCACCTCCAAGGAGCTGCCCCGTCGTTCGCCTCATCTATCGCGCCACCTCCATCCCCACAGCGCCGTCTTGACCTGCCCCACCGGAACCACGGCACCCTCACCAATTCCTCCGATGAAGCCGAGGCCAACTCGGCGCCACCAAGGAGGTTCTGCACTCACCGCTGCATTTTATCTTTTATTCGATCTCACGGGGCTGCCAGTGCTCGATATCGAGCAACCATGGCGAGTCTCCATCGACTGCGCCGTCGCCGGCCACTTCATCCACGGCGTCTCTCCCCCATGTCATTGCTTCCTCGGCGGCGGCTTCCACACCGGCACTAGCTGCAGCTGCTCCGGCTCTCGATCGCGCTGCTACTGCCGCTGCTCCGGTTCTCGCTCGCGCTGCGGCTCTGTTCTTGCTGTCGGTCGTGTTGCGGCACTGTCTTGCTTTCGTTCGTGCTGCTGCTCCGCTCTGCTATTGTTGTCGGTCGCGTTGCTACTCCGCTCTTGCTCTCATTCGTGATGCTGCTCTGCTCTTGCTCTCGCTCGCGCTGCTGCTGCACGACCTCGGGCAGCTACTGGAGTTGCTGCTTTAGCACTCGCTCGCGGTACTGCTGCACGACTTGCTCTCTACTAGTGTGTTCCCTGCTCAAGCGTCTGCTGATTTAGATCATTGCTTCTCTGCTACTAGTGCTCGAACGCCCTAAACATCTATTGCAATGCTCTTCTACTAGTTCAATTAGTTTCAACAGTAAAATTCAGTTTCAACTGTAAAGTTCAGTTTCTTCAGTTAAGTTCAGAGTAAACAATATTTACAGCATCTGTCGGAGCGGCTGTGGCGCGACTAATGCGTTTTACATCTAGCACTTTTTGGTGAAGTATTTTACATCATCTATTGCAGATGATATTTGAGTCCCACTTCAGATTAACGTTGTCTGTCTTGTCCTCCTTCAACCTCGCTGCCGTACACCTCACCGGAGCTGCTCCAACGACGGAACCGTCCATCACAGCGGAGCAGTACCCTCGGTGCCGTTTCTAGAGGCCTCAGTCTTCTTCCCCGCCTCCGATAGTCACACCAGCATCACCATCCTCCACGTCCAACCCGATGATGCTGAGGTTGACAAGGCTATGCCAAAGAGGTTGTACACTCGTTGCATCACTTTGTTACTCTGCATTCATGTCGATCCCTCAGGGATCCTTTGCTATGGAACTACTATGGTACTACTATTCGTGCATTTGGTTAGGAGTGGAGCAAAGCAAAACTGGAGGATTTTTTCCTTTGGTGTCTCTTTCAGAGAAAAAACGTAGGAATTTTAATATCCACTTGGACGTCCCTTTTCAAATTAATATGCATGAAGAACAGGACTAATTGCATTACTGGCATAATAAGATTCTTATTTTTTTTCATTTTCATGTGGTTTGACTTTAATTTGACCATGTTTCTCCATTCCTGTGTTCTTCCAATTCATGTGAACCAAAACACCCAAGTTGACAGAAATCCTATGTTTCGAAATGCTCTGTTTTGCACGTGCATTCCTATCCTATTCCTGTGTTTTTTTCCTGTCCCTGCGTTTATAGCATCCTCCAATTCTAAGGAGCCCTTACAGATTTACTTCATTTTCAGATAGGCGTCAAAGAAAACTCTATGTGTTATGTCCTGCTCCTGTCGTGTCGTCATCCACCCCACCTGAGGTGCACCATCGACAGAAGCGTCCACTGCAGCAGAGTTTCCCCCTGCGGACTTTCTTTCGCCACCTCAGATCATCTTCCCCATTGCCGGCAGCTATGCCAACTGCATTACCATCATCGACTGAGCAGATGAACCTGAGGAGTACACAGTTCCGGAAGAGAGGTCGCAGTCTTTCGTGTTTGCTTACGTTATACATCGGTTATTATTACCGGCTACTTTATCGTTCAAACTTGAGTTTTAAAATGCCCGTGGGTCTCATATCAAGGCAGCAACGAATAGTATATGTCTACTATCTAGGGGTCTTCTATGTGGTTCATGTTGGGTGGGCAACAAACAGTAGATGATCCATTGTCTATCTTTTTAAACTGAAGCTATAATCTACCTGCTATCATTAGTTTTGGATCTATCCACTCGTTTGCTACCATCAGTCTTGATTTCTGCATGCACCCCTTAGGCCTTACAAAATCTAACTAATTTTTTTATTATGCATGTCAGTTATTGTACACAATCGTACTGAACATGTATAGAAAAAGAGAAGACTGTTGCATGGGAATATAATGTCATGCAGACGCCGCTCCATGGTGGGCGAAGTGGGCCCCCCTCCCGCCATTCCAGATTGTATTCTAGAGGAACATAACTATTCAGATGGGGATTCAGAGGGAGCCGACCACTCCTATTTACCACCTGAGGTGTTTGCTCTAACCTGGCATGCTGATGTTGGTCATATCATGCATATAGGCGCCTCGCATTGCTTACATTATATATCTTATATGTCATCAGCTTAGTTTAGATTTGCTTTGTGTGAATGCCACCTGTTTGGTTTCTATATCATACTCCCACCGTTCCTAAATATTTGTCTTTTTAGAGATTTCAACAAGTGACTACATACGGAGCAAAATGAGTGAATCTACACTCTAAAATATGTCTATATACATCCGTATGTGGTAGTCCATTTGAAATCTCTAAAAAGACAAATATTTAGGAACGGATGGAGTATATGGGAATTATGCAATGCCATTTTCTTTAGCCAGGCATCATATACGTGAATCATGCAATGCCATCCTGTTTAGCCAGTCATCGTATATGTGAATTGTATCGTGCCATATTTTTTTTCATAATGTATTCCATTTGTCAACAATGTTTATACATTCATCTACTCTTCCTATGCATCAGCCATTTGAGTCAGTCATGGGAAAATCTGGAGTGAAAACAAGGTCTTCTGAGCAGTCAGTGCTACCTGTCGATGCAGATTTCTTGCTGGTTACAAATAGCTCCTCAGAGGAGGATTCAGAGAAAGATGAACAGTCGTATTCCCCCCTCCCCTGAGGTGCATGCTCTAACTTGGCAGGGTTATATTGCTCATATAATGCATATGGTGTCTTGCATTGCCATGCCATCTGCTTAGATTAGACATGCTTTGTGTGAATGCCTCCTGTTTGCTTTCTATATCAGATATGTGAATTATGCCATGCCATGTTTTTTAGCCAGTTATCATATATGTGAATTATGCTCCGCCATGTAGCCAGGCATCATATATGTGAATTATCTCATGACATCTTTTTCTTCATTATGTATTCCATTTGTCGACAATCTGTGTATATTGAACTACTCTTCATGTGTATCAGCCATTTGAGCTGGTTATGGAAAAATCAGGAGTGAAAACAAGGCCTTCAGAGCAGGCAATGGTACCTGTTGAAGCATATATCTCGATGGTTACAGGGAGCTCCTCAGAGGAGGATTCAGAGACAGATGACCAGTCCTATATCCCACCTGAGGTGTATGCTCTAAGTTCCAATGTTTTATATCTCATATCATGCATATGGTGTCTTGCATTGCTTAGTTTAGACATCATATGCACAATATTGAATTCCATCTGCTTAGTTTAGAGATCATACATGCGAGTGCCAGCTGCTTAGTATATGAATCAATTATGTCAATTATATCATGCCATCCTGTATACTTAGACAACATGTATGTGAATTATTTCATCCCAACCTATTTTAGAAAGATACCATATAGTTTTGTCATGTCATCATGTTTAGATACTCATCATATGTTGAATTATGCCATTATATCATGTTAAGTTATCCATCATATATCTGAAACTGTGTCACGCTATCCTGTTTAGTTAGGCATCATATAAGTGAAATTTGTCATGCTGTCCTGTTTGGTTAGACAACATATATGTGAATTACCACATGTGTCTATCATACAATGTCTGCACGTTTAGTTTCTTTTCTTGTGTATCAGCCATTTGAATTGGAGGGGGTGATGGCAGTATCTAAGGGAGCAAAACCCCGTTCTTCACGAAAGACAGTGCTACCCATCGATGCAGATAGAACCACGGTTGTACTGGCCCACAAACTAGCCCCACCACACATAATCAAGACTCTTCCAGATTGCACACTTACACCATTGGGCACAGAGCCAGCTACAACCCATCTAACCCCAACCCCAGCGGGTAGTAACCCACTTCTAGTTGACAAAGCACCATGTCCACCACAGAGTACCCCCACACGAGCAGTTTGTAAAGCAACTGCAGTGCCCAAAGCACGAAGACCACCACAGCGAACCCAAACTCCACGTTTAAAGCAGAAGAGAAATTGTTCTCAGGTCAGATTCCGTAGCTATGGTCCATTCCTTTGTTGTTGCATCACTGTATTTACTCATACCAACTACTTTCGAATTTGAAGGATCCAATTGAAACTCCAATGGCGCAACAGGTATGTTTTAAACCTATTTCTTTAACTGGATTGCTGTTCTAACTTCTTACTCTATGTTGATTTCAGTTTTAGTTGTATAAACATTTATGTTCTCATGTGATGCACATTACAAGTGTTGCCAATGTTGTGTAGTTTCTCACACTTATATTTTGTCTATGCTGTTGTGTCTTAAAAATATATGAGTTGAACTGTGTCTCTATCTTGATTTGGCAACATAAACTAGAATGATATGGACAATACATTGACCATAGTACATAGATATATGTTTGTTTCATGCTGTTATCCTATCCACCTTACTACTGAACCGGTTTTCCAAAATGAGTTCCGTATACTACATGCTAAACCTGTGATGTGTCTGCTTATTTCTCTTGTAGTATGCGAACAGAATATTGGAGAAGAGCACCCCACTATGCAATGGTAGAGAAAGTAATGCAGATAAGGTTCAAGATAGTGAGACAACCCTGTTGGTCTCCAGGAAAGGTGATAAAAACGATCTTGTAGACAGTGAGAAAACCCCATAGTCCTGCGTTGATGTAGTGTTCGAGTTACTGGCCAGTACCGCTGGCACAAGCTCTTCGAACCTGCTGCCTGAATCACTTCAGCTTCTTCAGTCTTAGCTACAAGCTGAAAGGCATTAGTCAGCTGTGCTGCGGCAAGAAGCCGAAGGATTGAGGAAGCCCCTGCAGAATTCAGATGCATACCTTCTTGTGCAAGAGCAAGTGCTGGAGGATTTAAGCGCCAAACAAGAGAAAGTTAATAAGCTTGCTAAGCATCTTGCCAGCATTATGGGTACCCAGGATATTGTTTCTTAAGCTCTTCTGAAGTGGTTTCAGTTCTGGACTTGTTTTGCTGTGGCGTTTACTTTGCACTGGTCGCCAACTTTGACAACCAGTGTGTATGATATGCTGCTTTGTTCCCTATATTTGCACTGGTGGCGAACTTTGATGCCTAGTGGATGTAATGTGTGTAATAGCCGTGATAGCCTAGCGTAAGTTGCTTGCTATTTATTTCCTTGTTGTCTTGTTTATTTGTTTGCTTGTGGTCAGTGCAGTTCTTTTTCCGTGGTTTGCTAGTGCCCGGAATAACCTATTTTTTATAACTAGGCCACACTAACCATGGGCTACATATTTACTGTAGTTACCATGGGCCTCCTACGGGCCGTAGAAAGAATGGGCCTTCTAAGGGCCGTAGAAACAATGGGCCTTCTACGGGCCGTAGCATCAATGGGCCTTCTACGGGCCGTATGATCGATCGGCCAAACATGGGCCAACAACGGACCACATTATGGGCCTTAAACGGGCTAGAGTTGGAATCGTCCGTTCATGGGCCGACCTTAACGGGTCGTCGTTAATCGGCCGTATTTGATGACGCTATGAAAACGGCCTAACGGATTAACAGACCACAAACGAGCCGACTGTAACCACAGGCTGAATTTGGCCCACAATCAGAAAAGGCCAGTAACAGGCCGTAAGTAACCGAATGCTGGAAATGAGCCCAAGAATAAAGGGGCCCTAAGAAGTCCGAAAGATAACATGGGTGTCGGTGTCAAAACCGGCGGATCTCGGGTAGGGGGTCCCGAACTGTGCGTCTAAGGCGGATGGTAACAGGAGGCGGGGGACACAATGTTTACCCAGGTTCGGTCCCTCTCGATGGAGGTAATACCCTACTTCCTGCTTGATTGATCTTGATGATATGACTATTCCAAGAGTTGATCTACCACGAGATCGTAGAGGCTAAACCCTAGGAGTTAGCCTATGATTATGATTGTTCTTGTCCTATGGACTAAACCCTCCGGTTTATATAGACACCGGAGGGGGCTAGGGTTACACAGAGTCGGTTACAAGGGAGGAGATATACATATCCGAATAGCCAAGCTTGCCTTCCACGCAAAGGAGAGTCCCATCCGGACATGGGACGAAGTCTTCAATCGTGTATCTTCATAGTCCAACAGTCCGGCCAAAGTATATAGTCCGGCTGTCCGAGGACCCCCTAATCCAGGACTCCCTCAGTAGCCCCCGAACCAGGCTTCAATGACGATGAGTCCGGCGCGCAGATTGTCTTCGGCATTGCAAGGCGGGTTCTTCTCCAAATTCTGAGTACCTGTCGAGTAGTGTCCGGCTTCCCATGAATGTTGCACTCCTTGGCTTCTGCGCCTAATAATGGCTATCTTCCACGTGTCGAGCGAATGCGAGAAGTCGGGGCATTTTTACACTTGCCACCCTAACCATGTGAGTAAATCGTCTATTTAAAGAGCCGGGGATCCTCAGATCCAGATCACACCATCCTTCCACAGCGAGTATCCATCGGAGCGTGCCCGGAAAAGTCCATCCCATCATGGCCGGCCATCGCAGCTCCTCCTCTCGCTCCCGTAGCCCTAAGCCAGGCAATTGGAAGAAGTGTTCCGTCTTCCACCGCCAATTACTAGAGTTACATACCCAGGGGTTTCTCCCTCCTGCGTATATGGTCCCGTCCGAGCCGGACTAGCCACTTACAATGGCGGGGAGCAAGCGGAGAGCTTTCCCAACCCATCCATGGGGGAGCGGGTATGCCTTGTCCCTTACTTATTGAGGGGACTTGGATTTCCAATTCATCCATTCCTCCGCGGGCTCCTGGAGTTCTACGGCCTCCAGCTGCATAATTTTACTCCCGCCTCCATATTACACATCGCTGGCTACGTCGCCCTTTGCGAGCTGTTTTTGGGCTACGAAGCTCATTTCGAGTTATGGAAGAGGCTATTCTGCCTCGTACCCCGTACACAGGAGGGGTCAATATATCAAGTGGGCGGAGCCGAGATATGGCGCATCGCCGAAACCAGATACCTGTCCGGTACTCCGAAGAAGACATCCGAAGACTGGCCTTCGGAGTGGTTTTATATGGAGGACGTCCCCCTTCCGGACCCTATTCGGATGGGCCTTCCTAAGTTTACTAACACCCCTTTGAAGAAACAGCGCAGCTGGCGCCCTCGGATCCCCCAGGAGGAAGATAACAGAGAGGTCCTTTACCTGATGGGCCGGATAAAAACGCTGGCCAAATCAAGATTGACAATAATCGAGGTTATGTCAATATGTATAATGCGGGGGGTGCAGCCACTTCAATATCGGGGACAACCCATGTGGCACTTCAATGGAGAAGACGATGCCACCTGCTGCGGTCGTAAAGGTCTGGACTCCATCGCCGCTCTAGCGAAAATACTATCCGATTTATATAAAGAAGAGGAAGAGGAGTTCATCCGCATTAAGCCACGGGATGGATTTTCCATGTACAACCCCCCAAACTGGGTGAGCTGCCACTTTTTACTCCAGATCTTCCCGCATTCTTCGTCATAAGTATTTACCTTGCTATTTCATAGCAGGAACTGTGAAAAGCTGTGAGGGAGGTCCACAGCCCGTCTCCACAACCAAAGGACCCTGACCGGGCCCTCGACCCCAGACTCGAAGAAGATCCGGACACATTTGTGGAGCTCATCGACAGGACGTTTTATCAGTTAAGCTGTGACGGTGCCTTGGTGGCCATCATAGCCGATTATCCTGGGCTGCTCCCTGCATGGCATGTAAGTAAAACCGGAGTCCCAGCTTCCGAGAAGGATCCCTTTTTTTTGCACTTCACCTACCGCACACATATGGTGTCTTACAGGGAAGGCCCTCGGGACGCCATGCCGAACGCGCAGTGACTCACCAACAAGGGGCACCGAAATCGGGTAGGCTTAAAACAAAGGCGGTCAGGACTGAGACGCCATCGCAAGGTACGAAAAAGAACCCTGCTCCGTAATTGTCGTATTGAAAGTATAATGGCGTCCATGGTTCCTCGCAGGAAAAATGCTCGCCGGACCGTGTCCGGAGAGCCTGCCGGCCACGCCTCCACCAGCCGGGCTCCAGAGCCGGACTTAGGGGCAGATGCTGACGTGGGGACAACGTCGGATGTTCCTCCTATAGAGGATGCGGATAGGTTGTCCGCTACGAATTCCGAACTGGAGAGTGCCATGAATCACAGGCGTCGCCGGCCGTACTCCGCGACCCTTGTTTCTCTGAAGAGGCGTTCGATGCCTTCAACTCAGGAGACGCGTACATCTGAGATGCTCAAAATGGTCTTGCCAGAGCCACGGACCAGTATGTGAAGGACATACGGGTAATAAAATCTGATAATTATGTATATCAGTAGCCCCTGAGACTTGAAACAGTTGACACAACTGATTTAAGGATCATTATTTGTGTAGGTTCTTACAGAGAAGAATACCCAGTTGTCTCAAGAGTTGGAGGAGTGAAAAGCCCAGCTACGGGCCGCGATTGACGCAATGAAGGAGTCCGAGAAGGCCCCATCTGGTAACACTTGTTTCTATCGAAAAGAATGGCATGTACCAGTTAGTATTCGGCATGCATGCAGATCTAACAAAAGATTCTGCAGATGATCCCAGAGTGAATCCGAAGGTCGTACGGGGGGATGAGCAACATGCTCAACGACATCTAAAGGCTGGCGAGCACGTGCTTACGCAGGTTAGGCGGGAGAAAAATGATCTCCAAGACGCCAATACCCGGCTGGGCGTTGAACTGAAAGATGTTCGGGCCTAGCTTGCTGACTCCATAAAGGAGAATAAGAGGCTTCGACGCGGCATTTTTAGTAAGTGCTTGAACGAACTTTTATAGAGTTCAGCGAAGAAACCGGCTAACAGAGTTGTATCTGTAGGTATGCCGACGGGTCGTCCCGCAGAGGAAATGCCCGGGTCTGCGGGTGATCTTCTGCCAGAGCTCTCACAACTGCACGAACAAGTTCGGTAGGTGATGCAGGGCATTGTCCAGGCCTTGTGGCCATCCGCCTCCCTGCCAGGAGGCATGGTGGAGCTCGTAGAGATGCTCAAGGGAGCACGGTGGCGCTTCCGATTATGGAATATATCTGCCTGCCGACAAGGTGCAAGGGAAGCCTGGGCCATGGTGAAGACTCGATATACCAAGGCTGACTCGAACCACATGGCCGAAGTCGGACCTGTGGGGCCTGACGGGAAAGAGATCCCCGTCAGTTTGGTGTATGACCAGGTGAAATTAGCCGCAAAGTATTCCCAACAGGATTGTAGGCTAGACAACCTATTGGACGGTATAGAAGAAGAATTTAGTCAGTCTAAATGACTGTGTACTTCAAGTGACATATATTGTCCCTAGCCGGATTGTAAATCATTTGTCATGGCGGACCTTTTCGCTTCGACCTCCGGACCCGACAGTCCGGAGTGTATCCGAGTACCCGCTCAGTTATGTAAAAACCGGGGTACGCGTGGAAACCAGGCGTAGGGGTCATAAGTGCTTGAACAGACAAGTACCCAACTAGCTATGTTATATTACATGGATAGTAAGAAACATCTTCCAGGGAGAATAGTTCCGTTAAGGGTTCCTTTCCCTGGGTACACATGCATTAATGTGCATGTTCGAACTGCGAAAAGAGATGCAGGATATAACCATCTGGGGGCATGTATTACAATAAGTAAAAGTCATCTTTTGTTCACCGACCGAATATTCCCTTAAGAACGCTAGCTTTCGGCTTCACCCAGTCTGAGCTACACATCCGGCTGACCCGGCAGTAACAATCGCAGAGGTGCTCCCCTTATGCCCTAGCCGAATTAACGGGAATGTAGGGCATAAACACAAGAGCCATGCAACCCAGCTTGGCCAAAACTTAAGTCATATCGATGCATATAATGGCGAAGAAAAGGTACAAGTGGGAAAGTACCACATGTGCGGGGGGCATAGAGCCCGGAACATAGTTATATTAAGCTTCTTTATAAGAAGCCCCCAGGTATAATGAGCACGCCTAGCGCGTCAAGATTGTGTAGTCAAGACACATTCTAACCTTGTAAGGCCGTGAAGAAAAAGGGAAGAAAGAAAAGACAGATAACGGATATATCAAAAAAATTGACGGAGGTAAGGGGACAAACACAGAGTCCGGCACTAGGCGTAGAACCTTCGGAGTCTGGTTGCATTCCATGGGTTTGGCTCGAGTCGATTGTCCGATGCATCCCGCAGACGGTACGCTCCACCGGTCAGAACTTTGTCGATAACGAAGGGACCTTCCAATTTGGGCTTGAGCTTGTCCTTTTTCTTCTCTGGTAGGCGTAGAACGAGTTCGCCAACGTTATAAGTTTTGGCCCGTACTTCTCTGCTTTGATACCGTCGAGCCTGTTGCTGATAGAATGCGGAGCGGGCTTTTGCCACATCACGCTCCTCCTCCAGGGCGTCCAAACTGTCCTGCCGATCAAGCTCGGCTTCTTTCTCTTCGTACATGCGCACTCGAGGTGAGTCATGAATGATGTCGCAGGGCAGTACCGCCTCTGTGCCGTACACCATAAAAAGGGTGTGTATCCGATAGTGCGATTCGGCATGGTCCGCAGCCCCCATAGTACGGAGTCGAGCTCCTCGACCCAGTGCGTGTCTGATTCCTTCAAGGATCGCACTAATCTGGGTTTAATGCCACTCATCATAAGACCATTTGCCCACTCGACCTGACCGTTTGTTTGGGGGTGATAGATGGAGGCATAATCAAGCTTAATGCCCATGTTGCCGCACCAAGTTTTTACCTCATCGGCTGTAAAGTTCGAGCCGTTAACGGTGATGATGCTATGGGGGACGCCGTAACGGTGTACAACCCCGGATATGAAGTCTATCACTGGTCCGGACTCGGCCATTTTAACTGGCTTGGCTTCTATCCATTTGGTGAATTTATCCACCATGACCAATAGGAACTTTTTCTTATGGCTTCCTCCTTTAAGGGGTCCGACCATATCAAGCCCCCAGACCGCGAAGGGCCAAGTAATGGGGATTGTTCGGAGAGCAGTAGGTGGCAGATGGGTTTGGTTTGCAAAAAGCTGGCAACCGATGCAACGTTGGACGAGGTCCTGTGCGTCTGCTTGGGCCATCGGCCAGTAAAAACCCATACGGAAGGCCTTGCTTACAAGGGCCCGAGCTGCAGCGTGGTGGCCGCCGAGTCCAGCATGAATTTCTGCCAAAAGTTGCCATCCTTCCTCTTCGGAGATGCACCTCTGAAGTACTCTGGTAACGCTTTCCTTATAAAGCTCTCCCTCGTGGACCTTGTAGGCTTTAGATCACCGCACAATGCAATGTGCCTCGTTTGGGTCCTCAGGGAGTTCTTGCTTAGTTAGGTAGGCCAAGAAGGGTTCTGTCCACTGGGCGATGACAGCCATAATCACGTGGGCCGAAGGTGTTATTTCGGTGGCAGAGCCTCCGATTACGTCAGAGTGTTCGGTATCTAGCGTTGTGGCCGGGTCTGGACTATTGTTGCCGGTCTCTCCTTCCCATACCATGGATGGCTTAAACAGCCTTTCCAAAAAGATATTAGGTGGGACAGGGTCACGCTTAGCGCCGATGCGGGCGAGGATATCCGCCGCTTGATTGTTTTCTCGGACCACATGGTGGAATTCGAGCCCCTCGAACCGAGCTGACATTTTGAGGACGGCGTTGCGGTAAGCCGCCATTTTCGGATCCTTGGCGTCGGAGTCTCCATTTATTTGAGATATTGCGAGGTTCGAATCCCCACACACCTCTAGGCGTTGAATCCCCATGGAGACTGCCATCCGGAGACCATGTAACAGGGCCCCATATTCTGCTGCGTTGTTGGAGTCTGTGTATAATATTTGGAGTACGTATTGGACTGTATCTCCGATGGGGGATGTCAGGACGACGCCTGCCCCCAGACCAGCTAGCATTTTAGAGCCGTCAAAGTGCATGGTCCAATTGGAGTACGCGCCGTACTCTTTAGGGAGTTCGGCTTCTGTCCATTCGGCGATGAAATCAGCCAGTACTTGTGACTTAATGGCTCACCGTGGTTTGTATGTTATGTCGAACGGGAGGAGCTTAATAGCCCATTTAGCAATCCGGCCCATGGCATCGCGGTTATTTATTATTTCGTTGAGTGGTACTTCAGAGGCCACCATAATCGAACACTCTTGAAAGTAGTGTCGTAGTTTCCGGGATGCCATGAAGACCGAGTATGCTATCTTTTGATAATGTGGGTACCGTGATTTGCATCGAGTGAGGACAGTGGATACGTAGTATACCGGCTTTTGAAGCGGGAACTTATGTCCGTCCGTCTCTCGTTCGACGACGAGCACAGCGCTTACAACTTGGTGTGTTGCCGCTATATATAACAACATTGGTTCGCCGATATTTGGCGCGGCCAAGATTGGGTTGCTGGCCAAGACGGCCTTTATTTCTTCCAATCCAGCCGTGGCCGCATCCGTCCACTCGAAGTGTTCAGTGCGTCGAAGAAGGCGATAAAGAGGCAGTGCCTTTTCTCCTAATCGGGAGATAAAGCGGATAAGGCAGCCACGCATCTAGTTAATTTCTGGATTTGTTTGAGGTCCGTTGGGGTAGCCTACTGTGACAGAGCTCGGATTTTAGCCAGATTTGCTTCAATTCCTCTATTGGAGACGATGAAGCCCAAGAGCTTTCCGGCGGGCAATCCGAAAACGCATTTTTCCGGATTGAGCTTGATGTCATATGTTTGGAGATTGTCGAACGTGAGCCTCAAGTCGTCTATTAAGGATTCGACGTGTCTGGTTTTAATGACCACATCGTCTATATATGCCTCCACTGTTTTGCCGATTTGTGTTTCTAGGCATGTCTGAATCATGCGTTGATAGGTTGCACCGGCGTTTTTGAGCCCGAAAGGCATGGTGTTAAAGCAGAAGGGGCCGTATGGAGTGATAAATGCCGTTGCGGCTTGATCGGACTCCGCCATCTTGATTTGATGGTATCCGGAGTATGCGTCAAGGAAACACAATGAGTCGTGTCCTGCGGTAGCGTCAATAATTTGATCGATGCGGGGGAGGGGGAAGGGATCCTTGGGGCAAGCCTTGTTAAGGTCCTTGAAATCGACACATAGGCGCCAGGATTTGTCCTTCTTTGGTACCATCACCAGGTTTGCTAGCCAGTCTGGATGTTTTATCTCTCTAATGAATCCGGCCTCGAGTAACTTGGCTAGCTCCTCTCCCATGGCTTGTCGCTTAGGCTCAGAGAAACGCCGGAGAGTCTGCTTGACCGGCTTGACCCCCTTTAGAATGTTAAGGCTGTGCTTGGCTAGCCCGCGTGGGATTCCTGGCATGTGTGAAGGATGCCAGGCGAATATGTCCCAATTCTCACGCAAGAACTCCCGCAGTGCGGCGTCAGTTGTGGGGTTTAGCTGTGCCCCGATGGATGTTGTTTTTGTAGGGTCCGTTGGGTGGACCTGGAATTTAACTATTTCGTCCACTGGTTTAAAAGAGGTGGACTTGGGTCTTTTGTCGAGTATCACGTCATCCCTATCCCCTATGGAGCGCAGCGCAGTTAGTTCTTCGGCCGCAAGGGCTTCGGATAATGCCTCGAGGGCTAGTACGGCGGTTTTATTTTCGGCGCGGAGTGCTATGTCCGGATCACTAGCTAGAGTGATGATTCCATTGGGCCCAGGCATTTTGATCTTCATGTACCCGTAATGGGGTATAGCTTGGAAGATTGTGAATGCCTCCCGCCCTAAAAGGCCGTGGTATCTGCTACTGAACGGGGCCACTTGGAATGTGATTTCTTCGGATCTATAATTCTCCGGCGTGCCGAATACCACATCTAGTGTGATTTTTCCCGCACAGCGTGCCTCCCGACTAGGGATGATTCCTCTGAAGGTCGTGCTGCTTTGCTCAATGCGGCTCTTGTCTATTTCCATTTTGCTAAGAGTTTCCTCGTAGATGAGGTTTAATCCGCGCCACCGTCCATGAGCACTTTAGTAAGCCGGAAGCCGTCCACGATTGGACTAAGGACCAAAGCGGCTGGTGCTCGGGCCGTTCAGAATTGAGGTTTGTCACTGGCATTGAAGGTTATGGCCGTGTCATTCCATGGATTTATTGCTACAACGTGGCAGACTTCAGCAAGGCTGCGGAGTGCTCGCTTGCGCCTATTATTTGAGGCGAAGGTCTCGAAGACTGTCAATACTGTATTGTTATTTTCCATGGGATGGTGCTCTGTGGTATTGTTGATGAGGAGATCCTCACCGCTCTTGGCCACCTGCCGGAGTATCCAACATGCTCTAAGGCTGTGTGTTGGCATGGTATCCGGTGTACTGTGAATTTTGCATGGCCCATTGAGCCATCCCTCCAATATAGTTCCACGCCCTGTTATGGGCTTTGGTTTCTTTGTAATTGGATCGGGTGACTTACGAGAGTACACCCTTTTAGTTCGGACGGGAGGTCTAGTGAGAGCCGGGGGATCCCAGAATTTTGTTTGGGTTTTCCAGGCGCCTTCCATCGCATAGTAGTTCTGTACTATGTCCGCCAAGTCAGCGAAGTGTGCTATGTCACGGCGACTTATGGCGTTGAGGATTCCCTTGTCCATGCAATTTTTGCAAAAGAATGAAATTGCGTCTTCCTCGCGACAGTCCTTGACCTTGCTCATTACAAGGAGGAATCTGGCCCAATAGCGATGTACTGTCTCTTGGGGCTCTTGTCGAATGTGGGAAAGATCACTTATGTCTGGGCGGGTGGGTAGATTTAGGTCCAAACCCTGACCCGATCTGAGACCCAGGGGCGGGGGAGTTTCCGAGCTTGGCAGTTCGGACTCTGGGATGTTGCCCAATAGTTCTGGCCCAATGTCCGATTCTAGGTTCGGAGCTTGGGCCACGTCCTCCCGTAGACGGGTATCCGGTTCGGAGAGCTCGGGAATCCGGACATAGTTCGTCCTCAAAATAGAGGAAGAATCGCTACATTGCTCCTCCACCACCGCTATCTGATGGGTGACCGGCGGAGAGTTAATCTCCCTTTGGTCAGGTTTAAGCCCGATCCGATCATAGTCCGTGGCAACTCCCAGGGCGGAGATGCGATCCAAGAGCTCATTCAAGGAAGAGAGCTCCATTGGAACCATCTGCTCGGCGAATCCTGAGCCGACGTGGAGGTTGTTTTTGATGACCTGAGAAGTCATCGTCGGCGTGACGGCCGAACGGGCGGTTGTGACGAAGCCGCCTAGTCGGAGAGTTTGGCCTACAGCCAGGGCTCCCCCCGAGGTAATGTTGTCCTTGACAACAAGACGAGCCATCAAGCCTTATCGTGACGGCAGAGTGGAACTCTCAATGAAAGCACCAATGTCGGTGTCAAAACCGGCGGATCTCGGGTAGGGGATTCCGAACTGTGCGTCTAAGGCGGATGGTAACAGGAGGTGGGGGACACAATGTTTACCCAGGTTCGGGCCCTCTCGATGGAGGTAATTATACCCTACTTCCTGCTTGATTGATCTTTATGATATGAGTATTACAAGAGTTGATCTACCACGAGATTGTAGAGGCTAAACCCTAGGAGTTAGCCTATGATTATGATTGTTCTTGTCCTACGGACTAAACCCTCTGGTTTATATAGACACCGGAGGGGGCTAGGGTTACACAGAGTCGGTTACAAGGGAGGAGATCTACATAACCGAATTGCCAAGCTTGCCTTCCACGCAAAGGAGAGTCCCATCCGGACACGGGACGAAGTCTTCAATCTTGTATCTTCATAGTCCAACAGTCCGGCCAAAGTATATAGTCCGGCAGTCCGAGGACCCCCTAATCCAGGACTCCCTCAATGGGCTTGAAAGGGCCCAATGGAATAATGGGCCGTTAATGGGTATAAAGCGATATACTGTTCATTACGGGCCAGCTTCACCATGGGTCGTTAATGGGCCAAGAGTTACAAAGTGCCTCATATGGGCTGAAAGACGTCATGGGACAGACATGGGCCGGAAGTTACAATGGGATGGAATCATATTGGACGGCCCAGATGATGCTACTGGGCCTAATTCTGATAGGCCATAACGGGCCCTGGGTTAGCGGGCTGTAAATGGGCTATGTGCGAACAGGCCGTTAACATGCTTTCCGTGGGCCAACCCGCTATCTTTTGACCAAGTCAAACGGGCCGGCCTTTTCTCCGGAATGGGCCTCTGTTGGGCCGTGCCACATGTCGACGTATCATTGGCGCATTCTGTCCAATGAGTGGATGACATTTGTCCCAACGGTGAGCCGACACGTGTTTCCTCCAGCAAATGATAATTTTACATGTGGAAAATCCCTATTAGTCTGGGCTGTTAACGGGTTATCGGATCCAAACCGGAACCCGATAGCTTAACGGCGACCCGTTACAGTGGATGCCATGTGTCGGTCACCCTTGACGAAAGCACTTCTATGACGCACGATTTATCGTCATGGAAGTGGACACTTCCGTGATGATAATATTTGTAATGTCATGGAACACTTCTAGGACAGCACAGGTATGACATCTTGATTCTGTCATAAAATTGTCATGGATGTACATGCATGACAGAAAACGTGACCTACTGTGACAAACACGTATCATCACGGAAGTGTATTTTTTTGTAGTGATCTTGACACACAAGATAAATCATTGTCCACTCCTAGCTACTTAAGAATGGCATGAGCAACTAAAATCTCTAACTGTCATCACAAACATGTTTACTCATAATATGTTGAATTAGGACTACCGAGTTAAACACGTTTACAAAAAACAAAAACAAGAAGAATTCATACCAGCTTTTCTTCACCACAGTCACTTCATCAAATCATAGTCATTATTGCCTTTCATTTACATGACCAAATGATGTGAAATAGTAATAGTGCAAGGGTGTCGTGGATGAAGCTGAAATCTGCAAACATTTTATTCAAAGGAGAAGACAAGGAAATATTGGCCCTTTGTTAGATCAACAATAAAGCACATGAGAGCCACTCAACAATTCTTACAAAGTCTTCTCCTTACGACGACTAGAAGAAAATAAATTCAGAGAAACACACTGAAATGTTTTTGGAGTTTTTAGTTTCTCGGTAGAAAGCAAACGAAAGAAGAAAAACGGAAAGTAGGAAAAACTATTTACACCAAAGAACTCCCAACAAACAACAAAATAAGAAACAAGAAATATTTTTGGGTTTTCTTTTAATATTACAGCTAACTAAACAAGAAAGAAAAAACGAAAAAGCAAGAAATATTTTTGGGTTTTCGAAAAAAATTAAAACATGAAAAAAATAAAAGCTGAACATGGATATACAGTGAAAATGATGAACACCGACAAATGAAATAAATGTGTGGTACATGAATGAAATGATGGTGAGAATACGTACTCCCCCAAGCTTAGGCTTTTGGCCTAGCTTGGTCTCTCGCCACTGCTGACCAGGGTAGAACTCATAACGGTAACTCAGATTGTACTCGAGTGCAGCAGCTTCCTCCTGGTGGGCAGCTTCATTCCGTCGAGCTGCCTCCTCTATTGTCCTACGTGCCTCGGCCTCCTCCTCATGTATATAGTATCTTTGTTTTTCCTAAAAGTTAAAGAAGGCAGGGGCCGGCAGAGTAATATGGATATCCCGGTTCTTATTTAGGACTAGCCTGTATCGATATGCCAAGTTTTTTCTTTCAAGAAATTGATGGCAGACCATGGCATCATAATCAAGGAAACAGGCAGCTAACTGATGATCATCATCTCTAGTAGGTACTTCAAGGTAAGAAGCTAAACGGGTGGCATAAATCCCACCATAAACAGCACCAACGGAATTTTATTTAAGCGACGTGCAATTATGGCCCCAAGATTAAATTTTCTGTCACAAAATACATCACTTTTCAGGATGCTTAAGTCAGGAGCACAAGTGGTACTAAGATCATGTTTGCCGGTTATGCATCTTCCTATGGACAAAGCAAACTAATGGATAGTAGGAAAATGTATACTCCCAATTCTAGCTTGTGTTATTCCTCTAGTTCCCCTCGTGTAATACTCATAAGAAATTCATCACAATTAGATTTTTGAGGTTCATGGCAAGTCCCCGGAAAGGGAATTCTACAGGCAGTACAAAAATCCCAAATACTCATGCGATAAGATTTTTCGTAAAGACTAAAAACAACATCATGAGAAGAGCGGTGAGATACATACTTGAATTTCCGCACAAGGGAATCATTAAGACCACGGTATTACAGACACTTATCCGAGAGAAAATCTGTCAACTCGGTATTCCGTATGTACATGTCAAATTCTTCCTTGATACCGGCATAAATCATGAAGGTTTCAGAAGGCCATTCACAAGGTTTCACAATGGCTTCCTGAGGAAGATCGACATCGGGTTCACAGTATGCCAGTCTTGGGGAGCTCTTGCTTAAAGAGCCACCTGAGAAGAACCACCTAAACATGCTCCCTTTTCTATGAAAATTTCTGAAATTTTTAGTCCCCTAATAAAAGGTGAGCAAACCTCAACAAAACTGATAGCAACCACTCCCACAAGTATCTAGAGGTTACATCATGCATCAAAACTACCTAAAACCAAACAAATTCAACATGCAATCTCATATTCATGGTCATCAACAGTAGCAAAAGATGCAAAATATAATCCAATAGAACAAAAAACTAATTGGACCATTGGATGAGTCACATACCAAGGACTAATTCGTCCAAACAGTTTTGGAAATGAGGCTCCGATCAAGGAGATAGAAATTCTCACCAAAATGAGCAAGAACATGGGAATGGAAGCAAGCATGATTTTTTTGGAGGTAGGAGAAGCAGTGGGCAAGTGCACCAAGTGAGTGGGTCCCCGTGGGGCCCACAAGTTCACATAGCGCGCCAAGTGGGTAGTCGTGCCATGTGAGCTTGTAGCTCACTATTGCACCCCCCTGGGTTGTGTTCAGTGCCAAAAATTCTAATATATTCTAGAGAAAATCGTACTAAATTTTCAAGACATTCTAAGGACTTTTATTTTTGGGACATTTTTTATTGCATAGAAAATTCAGAAAACAAGATAAACCTGGCATTTTACTTTATTTAACCTAAAATAATAGAGAGCAAACTATAAGGACAGAAGATTGTGCTTACAAAATTTTGCGACCATATGCCCCTCAAAAAAGGATTCACTAACAAGGTTAATCAAGTCTTATTAACAAACCATTTCGAGTGACATAAAACCGAAGAACTTTTGTATAACACTAGGTTACCTCAACTGGGATATGCATTGTCCCAACAATAAGAGTTTGATATTTATTTTTGAGAGCTAGAAGAGGAAATTTGAAACCTCCAATAGTGATTGTCATAACTTTTTCAACAGAGTTGAGGCTATTCACTTTATTTGTCTTCTTCGGAAAATACACAGTATGCTCATTATTATTGACATGGGAAGTGACCTTGCTTTTGTTGCAATCAATAACAGCCCCTGCAGTGTTCGGAAAAGGTCTACCAAGGATAACTGGCATGTTGTCGTCCTTAGGCATATCAAGAATAACAAAGTTCGTTAAGATACTAACATTAGCAACCACAACAGGAACATCCTCACAAATAGCGCCAGGTATGGTTGTCGATTTGTTAGCCATTTGCAAAGAAGTTTTAGTAGGTGTCAATTTACTCAAGTTAAGTATTTTACAAAGATAAGAATGCATCAAACTAACACCAGCTCCTAAATCGCATAGAGCAGTTCTAACATAATTATTTTAATGGAACATGGTATAGTAGGTATTCCTGGATCTCCTAGTTTATGAGGTATTTTCCTTTGAATGAGTAGTTTACAAGCATGGTAGAAATTTCAGCCTCTGATATTTTCCTTTTATTAGTGACAATATCTTTCATATATTTAGCATACGGAGGCACTTTCATAGTATTTGTCAATGGTACTTGCAGAAATAAAGGTCTAAGTATTTCAACAAAGCGATTGAAATTTTCTTCATCCTTCATTTTAAATCTTTCTTGGAAATGGCATAGGTTTTTTAACCCAAGGTTCTCTTTCTTTCCCATGTTTTCTAGCAACAAAATCTGTTTTATTAGATCTTTTATTCATAGAAGGTCGGTCATCAAGCTCGACTTCATGTTCTAATTCTATATCATTACCAGATTCTTTATTATTGTCTGGTTGAGTGCCAATGTGATCATCATTATCATTATCACTAGGTGCATGCTCATTACCAGACTATGTCTCAGCATCAGAAATAGAAACATGATTAGGATTCTCGAAAGGTTTGTCTATAGTTGGTTCACTAGAAACATGCAAAGTTTTATCTTTATTATTTTCTTTTTCTTCTTCCTAGGTGAACTAGGTGCAGCATCATTATTTCTCTGAGAATGATGTTCAATTATTTTAGGATGACCCACAGGATATAAGGGTTCCTGAGTCATTTTACCCTCTCTAGTCATTACTCTAACAGCATGATCATTGATTTTATTGTTCATTTCATTAAGCAAATCATTTTGCAATTTAGAAACTTGTTCTAGCTGAGTATGAACCATAGATGAATGTTTACATAAACCTTTAACATCATTGCAATTATAAACATCATATCACTCAAGTGTTCAATCATAATAGCATTGCGTTTTAGTTGATCACTTATGTATTTATTAAAGTTTTCCTGCTTTATAATGAAATTATCAATTTCATCCAAACACTGACTAGGAGATTTATTCTAAGGAATATCACCCTCATCAACCCATAGAGAGAATTTACCTCTACAACCTAGGATGGGACATCGAGTCCATGTATTTCTTCAATAGGTGGTAGATTCTTACCATCTTCAAATTTAATACCTTTATCTTTCATAGATTTCTTGGCTTCTTGCATATCTTCTGGGCTGACGAATAGAATACCTCTTTCCTTCGGAGTGGGATTCGTTGGAGATTCAGGAAGTGTCCAATCATCATCAACATTTCTCAATAAGTTATTCAATAATTCTTGAGCCTGCTCAACAGTTCGTCTCCTGAAAACACAACCAGCACAACTATCTAGGTAAACCCTAGATGCATCAGTTAGTCCATTATAAAAGATATCAAGTATTTCATTCTTATTAAGAGGATGATCAGGCGAAGCATTAAGTAGTTGGAGAAGCCTCCCCCAAGCTTGAGGGAGATGCTCTTCCTCAAGTTGCCAGAAGTTATATATTTCCTGTAAAGCAACTTGTTTCTTATGAGCAGGAAAAAAATTCTCAGTGAAGTAGTATATCATATCCTGGGGACTATGCACACAACCAGGAGAAAGAGTATTAAACCATTCTTTAGCATCACCCTTTAACGTGAAAGGAACAACTTAAGAATATAGTAATAGCGAATCTTTTCCTCTTGAGCAAATTGGGTGGCAATATCATTCAATTTAGTAAGATCTGCCACAATAGTTTCAGATTCATAACCATGAGAAGGGTCGGATTCTACTAAGGTAATAAGTTCAGGATCAATAGAGAATTCATAACCCTTATCAGTAACAAAGATAGGATAATTGCAAACTTAGGATCATATTTCATCATTTCATTCATGGCCTTTTCTTGAAGCTTACTCAGTAGTTTCTTAAGATCATCCCTATCCTTACAAGCAAGAAATTCCTTAGCAATCTCCCCATCCCTAACATAATCCTCAGTTACATTAAGCATTTTAGTCCTAGTATGAGTTCTAGGTATAACAAGCGAATCATAATCTTCATTAGTTTCATCATCTCCAAATTCTTTAGCTTTAGCAATTTGAGCATCAAGAAATTCACCAAGTGGCACGTTTCATCAAAGAGAGTAGTAGCATCATCATGAGTATCATCACTAGCAGAAGCAATGTCTATTACTTGCGACATATGAGATTGAATAGTAGGTGGTAGTGTCGCAAGTCGACTTAAAACAGAAGGTGAATCAAGTGCAGAGCTAGATGGCAGTTCCTTACCTCCCCTCGTCATAGAGGGTACGATCTTGGTCTTCGAGTCCTTCGGATTCTTTATATTGATAAGCAGATATTCAACTCCCAAGTGAACCTAATAAACAAAGCTATGCTCCCCGGCAACGACGCTAAAAAATAGTCTTCATAACCCACAAGTATAGGGGATCACAACAGTCTTCGAGGGTAGTATTTCACCCAATTTATTGAATCGACACAAGGGGAGCCAAAGGATATTTATAAGCCTTACTAGTTGAGTTGTCAATTCAACCACACCTGGAAAAAATTCTCTGCAGCAAAGAGTTTAGTAGCACAGTAGTTTGATAGTTTTGATAGTAGCGATAACAACAGTAGTAATAACAGTGATAGTAGCAGTGGCAATTTTGTAGTGATTATAATAATAGTAGCAGCAATAGTAACTTAGCAAAGACAATATGAGGAAGGCGTAGGTATTGGATCAGCGATGGATAATTGTATGGATGACATTCATCATGCAACAGTCACAACCTAGAGCGATACACTATAGCTCCAATTCATCAATTCAATGTAGGCCTCTATTCCGTATATAGTCATACGTGCTTATAATAAGAACTTGTATGACATCGTTTGTCCTACCCTCCCGTGGCAGTAGGGTCCTTAAGGAAATCTAAAGATAATGAGGGCCTCCTTTTAATAGAGAACAGGATCAAAGCATTAACACATGGTGAATACATGAACTCATTGAATTACAGTCATCCCTGGAGAGTATCCCAATTATTTTCACCTTGGGGTCTATGGTTCAGAATAATAACAAGTGCATACAACTAGCAGATAGGATCAAGAACTCAAACATATTCATGGAAACATAAAGGGTTCAGATCTAAAATCATGGCACTCGGGCCCTAGTGACAAGCATTAAGCATAGCACAGTCATAGCAACATCAATCTCAGAACATAGTGGATACCAGGGATCAAGCCCTAACAAATTGACTTGATTACATGACAAATCTCATCAGTCTTCATCACCATCCAACAAAACTACGGAGGAATTACTCACTCCCGATGGTGAGATCATGGAATTGTTAGTGGATAAGGGTTGTTGATAACGATGGCGATGAATCCCCCTCTCTAGAGCCCCGAACGGACTCTAGATCAGCCCTCTCAATGAATAACAGGAGGTGGCGGCAGCTTTGTATCGCAAAATGCGATACTTCTTTCTCTCTAATTGTTTTCGCCATGAGGAAGAACTTATAGGACTAGAGGTAGGGCAAACGGAGGCTTGAGGGGCCCACAAGCCTGGGTGGCGCGCCCTAAGGGGGCGCCACCTGAGCTTGTGGCCATGTGGTAGCCCCCTTAAGTAGATCTTTTCGCCGGTATTTTTTATTAATTCCAAAATAATTATCCGTAAATTTTTAGCCAATTCCGAGAACTTTTATTTTTGCACAAAAATAACACTAAGGTAGTTATGCTGTAAACAGTGTCAGACCAGGTTAGTTTCATTCAAATCATCCAAATTAGAGTCCAAAACAAGAGCAAAAGTGTTTGGAAAAGTAGATACGTTGGAGACGTATCAAAAGCATTCTTTGCAGGAGGAACACCTAGGGGTTGCTCCAGCACATACTCCTTAGCACTCCTGAGAACAAATCACAGGTTCCGGATCCAATCCGCATAGTTTCCACCAGTCGCGGCCAACTTTTCTTTCTCTAACATAGGGGCTAACTTGAACATATTGCGAGCCATTGATCTACAATGATAAACACAAAATTCATTTCGACATTGTTCCTAATTAATTTGCACTAGTTTTTAAACAAAATTTAGTATATAGTGCACTCCCACTCAAATCAAAATCTCTCATAATTGAGAGTGAGTAATTCAAGATCCTAATCTTGTTCTCAGCTATTGATGCGGACATCACTGATGACGAGAATTTTGACCGGTAGGCAAACTTTTGCCGATCATATCTCCATGTGACTCTTGTTCAACTTTCGATGTTTCGTGCTCCGAGCTCAGAACAATTCTGCCAGAACTTCAAGACAACCGGGTGTTATTAACATTCATGGTCTGACCATCCATCCGTCTTACACTTCACGAATCGTTTGTACTCACGTGGACATGACGCACTCCAAATTGCTACGTCTTATAGACGGTAGCAACACTGGGAAGAGCACATTTTAACTTGATATTTACTATGAGGGATCACCCTAATAATTGACTACAGTGCAATCAAAGGGTGCAAAAAAGGGATAAACATCTCAGGCAATTCATAATAGCATGATAAGGTATAGCCCTGGGTGCCGAGAAAGTCTCCATGGTCCTCCAAGATCTTCATGAAGTTTTATCAAGAAGTGTTGTTGTGGCGAATGAAAGGATCGAGATGGACCTAGAGGGGGGGTGAATAGGTACAATTACAAATTTTAATTATTACTTAGCAATTTTAGGCAATAATGCAGAATATGAAAGTGAGCCTAACAATTGCAAGTATGATGCTAAGAGCTAAGCAAGGTAAATGAGTAACACAAATATGTGAGTAAGCAAGCACAATATGATATAAGTAAGGCCTAAGAGACAAGTAACCACAAGTAGGAAGTTAGGGTTAGGGATAACCGCAACTCCGAGAGACGAGGATGATGCCGATGTTCACTTCCTTGGAGGGAAGCTACGTCACTGTTAGAGAGGTGGATGTTACCACGAAGGCACACCAACGCCACGAAGGCTCACCCTATTCTCCCTTTGAGACAACACCACGAAGGCGTTTCTCAACCACTAGTGGTAGACCTTGGGGTGATCTAAAAACCCTCACAAACTTTCTGGGGGTAATCACAATGGTCGATTCCTCTCCGAATGACTCCTACAGCCTAGGAGTCTCCAACCTCCAAGAGTAACAAGAATGATGGGGAAAATCTCAAGACTTGCTCAAATCACAAATTCCTTTGGTGCAAAGAAGGGGAAGGAGTGGATCTATCACTTGGGTGGACAACTTCTCTCAAATGATCTCAAATCCCTTAGGGATCTAAGATTTGGTGTAGGAGAGAGAGAGTGAAAAGTGTTCTTGAGGATGTTTGAAGTGAATGGTCAACCCTCACACGGGATAGGAGAGAGATATTTATAGTATGCCTCAATAAGTGGCCGTAGGGACCAGAACAGCACGACAGCATCAGACGTACAATACACACCGGATGACCGAGGGCTCGGCAGACACCGGACGTCCGACAGGGACCGGACGTCCGATGTTTTGGCAGGGTATAGAAGGTACCGGACGACCAGAGGATCCCGGACGTCCGATGCTTTGGCTCAGTAGAGAAAGTACCGGACGTCCGGTGAATACCGGACGTCCGATGTTTTGGCCCTGTATAGGAGGAACCGGACGTTCGATGAGTACCGGTCGTCCAACAGAGACAAAGATCAGAAAATGAGTTTTGGAAGAAGATTTTGAGCAAGACTCTCACAAGACCCCATGTTCCCCTCTTAATAGTGCGGGATCCCTATACACAAGAACAACCATAAAAAGGTGCCTAAGCCAGTAGACTTGTTTCTTCGTTCTTGAGGAAGATAAATATTTCTGAAGTCATAATCCACACACACATGAGCCCGAGGGGACTAAAACCTGAGATATACTTGACCAACTTTGTTAGTGCCCTATGAGTATATTGTCATCAACATCAAAATAAGATTAAGGGCATGATTGCACTTTCAATCTCCCCCTTTTTGGTAGTTGATGACAATATACACATAGTATAAAAGAAATAAAGTTGTTATGCTTAAGACAGATTTATTGAAGAGCCCCCCCTCTCAGTGATAATCATTTTGAACATTATATGGAGAGCTCCCCCTCATAGTGACAACCATTAAAAGCATATGACCAAAATATCACAAAAATCTGAAACAATACCATCACAAGAGCACATCAACATAATATGATAATATCTCTTCATACATAAGACATAGTCTTTGGTATAGCGACGTCCTAAACAAACGGTTTAAAACCCCTTTTCGTGACGGCATTTGGAACCGTCGCCAAGTGAGTGTGGGCGATAGGGGGGTCCTTCCCACACGACCCAGAAATCGTCGGGGATAGGCCCTCGTGGGACCCAGGCTGGGGCCGTGTGCGATCGGGCGAGGCATGGAAACCCAATCATTTCCGTAGGTATGTACATCCCACACGGTGAATCCCATAAATCATTTCCGTAGGTATGTACATCCCACGCGGTGAATCCCAAAAATTCATTTCCATAGGTATGTACATCCCACACGGTGAATCCCAGAAATCATTTCCGTAGGTATGTACATCCCACACGGTGAATCCCAGAAATCATTTTCGTAGGTATGTACATCCCACACGGTGAATCCCAGAAAATCATTTCCGTAGGTATGTACATCCCACACAGTTCTTTGTGTGGAAAGGTTTGTGCAAGGTGACCTAACACAAACAGTTCGCTGTCGGAAGCCGTGTGTGGTTGTTACTTGATCGAACACGCCTACTTTTTAGAAACCGTGCAGGTTGTTTGAGTTCTTCGCCCACGGTGCTGTCTGAGTAACCATTTGCAATAGAAAACCCCAATAAGCAGGGTAATTAGCCTATTATTGACAATCCATGTACTAATCAAACAGATATTTCTTATAAAACACGCCAGATATTTCATATCCGTATAAAAGCAACCAGGATTTCATAATCGAAATACATCAGATAGCTTCGGCACTCAGTTACGCCATTACACAACAGCACCAAGTTTCACATGCAGCATCAAAAACCTTTGGAAAGTAGCATCATACACGATAAATAGACAGATGAATCTCATCTGGGAAACTGCAGAAGCAGAAGGCAAATATTGAGCCTTTAGTGATGTTGACTGTCCTTGCAACTTTAGGCCAGTGGCTATGGATAATTGCCTGCCCAACCTTCGTCCTCTTCAGCAAGACTTCAATATTGTACCGTGGGTGTTCAATGAATACCTTCCTCGCCTCTTGACCATGCAGGTGGTTTGAGAGGTAATCATCGATGAACTGCTTTGAAAAGTACTAAAAACAAAGCTATGCATAAATCGCTGTTGTAAATTTTGAAATGGCGCAAGGGGTAAAAACAAGGTAAAAGAGTTGGTACCATCCTATAGTTGACTGATGTCTTCTTCATTGCGCAAACAAAGATCTTGCTATTATTCATCGCAAGTTTCTTCATCCTAACAATCTTTCTGAGTTTCTTGACTTGACTGATATTCATGGACATCTCATTTCCCCATATGCAAAATGGGTCAAACAGTGGGTCTAAGCCTCTGACAGCAGGACCTACATGTGCAAGACCAAATTGTAAGAAACCTCAATATTAGAATGATTCCTGCAACTACACAATAATGTGCTATTAGCCAAAGGACCCTGCTTGAACAAACCTCGATGATAAACCGTAGTGTCTCCCATTGTTTCCCTGCAACACACATAAGGAAGATCCTGATCAAGTTAACTGAGAGTTGCCATATTATCAGTAGAATATGTATTGAGTATAGCCAAATTCGATTGGTATCACGTGCACAACAATACAAAATTGTACCCACAGCAAATGAAAATCGAATTGCAGAACTGAACCAAACAGTTAAATGGATAGCAGACCAAATGAACCAAAATAGTTAACTGAGCACGACATTGCAGAATAGAAACATGTACTAGAAGATAAGACAGTTCACAAAACAAAGAATGCTTGGGAACAGTACTACGAAATGTAGAAATTGTTGGACCAAAGTGTTAACTGAACAATACATTTCAGAGGACCAAACTGTTAATTGAACATCAGATTGCATATTAACATTACAGAGGACAAATCACTAGAAGGCAGTGGCGGTGGCCTCGAGAAAACATCACGAACTATATTTTAAAGTAGACAACCGCGCGGCGGTGTCAACGGTGGCCTCGAAGACGAGGTGCTCCTCCAAGATCTGGCGGTCAACACGCATGTCAGCCATAGCAACCTCGTTCGCATGTGCGATCGCATGCTACTCAGCTCCACGTTATACTGCGTGTAAAATGGCTGTGGGCGGCACTTAATTGGAGGAGGGGGGCAGTGATTTCGGTGGAAGGTGTCGCTCCGTCAGTCGGGGAATGTGGGACGGGAAAGGAGGAGGATGGTGTGGGTGGGGTGTGGATAACCTGACCATATCAACGAGGCCACGCAGCAAGAACAAGGGTCGGCGGTGAGGAGGCCGCGCAGCAAGAAGAAGGGTCGCCGGCGAGGAGGCGGCGCTGCAAGAAGAAGGGTCGCCGACGAGGAGGTTGAGCTGCCAGTAAGCAGCAGTGAAGGTTTGAACTTGGAAAGCAAGGACGAACAGTGGAAATGTGGCTTTTGGTAGGAGGGAGGGGGCGGGGAGATAGATATTTCCGCGGTGGCAAAAAAATTTCGCTTGGTGCCACGAGATACTGGCGCGCAAGTATGGTTCTAGCGGGGGCAGTGGACTGTAGACGACGAAGCTTCCTGCGTAAGCCAGACAAGATGGTGCGCCAAGATATTTTATATCGCATCCCACACGATTCTTTCTAGTAAACTGTTTGTGGTATACCAGATTTTTTTCATTATGTTTTGAAAGACAAAATGGTGTTACGGAGGGAAAGGATGGTGTTTGAATTGCTAGAACATTTACGTACAGTGAACATGGAACTAGTACATGAGTGTCGTGTTAAATTTTGGAATTATTCCGGGTTCGTTTGGCATTTTTATGCATTAATTGAGTTTCTGGGCATTTAATGTGCATAATTCAAATTTGAACTACAAGCAGATGCTCCAATGCACCAAAGTTTGCTGAAAAATCACATGTGTGTCTTTGGGTAAATTTATAGGTCCCATGCAAGAAATGGGAATAAAATTCAAACATCTGGGTGTCGTGGCTTAGCCAGAATGATTGAGAAACTTGGTTTTTAATTCCTATAAATCCAAAACAAGACTGAAAATCATGAAACTTGGCATGGTGTCATGACATGGCACCAACATGCTGCAGTAAATTTTTTGGCCGAATTGGGACAAGCTTTGGTGTAAGCTTCTTGCAAACCAGAGCTTCCCTCAAGAAGTCTCTTGGTTCCGAGAGGGAACGTGTCACCTCCATGTGCGAAACGACATACGTACACTGCGTTCTCCCGCCTTAATTTTTTTACACAGGCAGATTAGACCAAATAGACGTATCGTGCTAAATTTTGGAATTATTCCGTGTTCGTTTGGCCTTTTTTATACATTAATTGAGTTTCTGGGCATTTAATGTGCATAATTCAAATTTGAACTACAAACACGTGCTCCAGTGCACCAAAGTTGTTTGAAAAATCACATGTGTGTTCTTGGGTGAATTTCTAGGTCCCATGCAAGAGATGGGAGTGAAATTCAAACATCTGGGCGTCGTGGCTCGGCCGGAAAGATTGAGAAACTTGGTTTTTTAATTCCTGTAATTCCAAAACACGGCTGAAAATCATGAAACTTGGCATGGTCTCATGACATGGCACCAACATGTTGCGGTAATTTTTTTGGCCGAATTGGGACAAGCTTTGGTGTAGGCTTCTTGCAAACCGGAGCTTCTCTCAAGAAGGCTCCTGGTTCCGAGAGGGAACGTGTCACCTCCGTGTGCAAAACGACATACGTACACTGCCTTCTCCCGCCTTAATTTTTTTACACAGCCAGATTAGACCAAATAGAAGTACCGTGCTAAATTTTGGAATTATTCCATGTTGGTTTGGCCTTCTTATACATTAATTGAGTTTCTGCGCATTTAATGTGCATTATTCAAATTTGAACTACAAGCATGTGCTCCAGTGCACCAAAGTTGTTTGAAAAATCACATGTGTGTCCTTGGGTGAATTTCTAGGTCCCATGCAAGAGATTGGAGTGAAATTCAAACATCAGGGGGTCGCGGCTCAGCCGGAAAGATTGAGAAACTTGGTTTTTTAATTCCTGTAACCAAAACACGCCTGAAAATCATGAAACTTGGCATGGTGTCATGACATGGCACGAACATGCTGCGGTAATTTTGTTTTTGCCGAATTGGGACAAGCTTTGGTGTAAGCTTTTTGCAAACCGGAGCTTCTCTCAAGAAGGCTCCTGGTTCCGAGAGGGAACGTGTCACCTCCGTGTGCAAAACGACATACGTACACTGCCTTCTCCCGCCTTAATTTTTTTACACAGCCAGATTAGACCAAATAGAAGTACCGTGCTAAATTTTGGAATTATTCCATGTTGGTTTGGCCTTCTTATACATTAATTGAGTTTCTGCGCATTTAATGTGCATTATTCAAATTTGAGTTACAAGCATGTGCTCCAGTGCACCAAAGTTGTTTGAAAAATCACATGTGTGTCTCCTTGGGTGAATTTCTAGGTCCCATGCAAGAGATTGGAGTGAAATTCAAACATCAGGGGGTCGCGGCTCAGCCGGAAAGATTGAGAAACTTGGTTTTTTAATTCCTGTAACCAAAACACGCCTGAAAATCTTGAAACTTGGCATGGTGTCATGACATGGCACGAACATGCTGCGGTAATTTTGTTTTTGCCGAATTGGGACAAGCTTTGGTGTAAGCTTTTTGCAAACCGGAGCTTCTCTCAAGAAGGCTCCTGGTTCCGAGAGGGAACGTGTCACCTCCGTGTGCGAAACGACATACGTACACTGCCTTCTCCCGCCTTAATTTTTTTACACAGCCAGATTAGACCAAATAGAAGTACCGTGCTAAATTTTGGAATTATTCCATGTTGGTTTGGCCTTCTTATACATTAATTGAGTTTCTGTGCATTTAATGTGCATAATTCAAATTTGAACTACAAGCATGTGCTCCAGTGCACCAAAGTTGTTTGAAAAATCACATGTGTGTCCTTGGGTGAATTTCTAGGTCCCATGCAAGAGATTGGAGTGAAATTCAAACATCAGGGGGTCGCGGCTCAGCCGGAAAGATTGAGAAACTTGGTTTTTTAATTCCTGTAACCAAAACACGCCTGAAAATCATGAAACTTGGCATGGTGTCATGACATGGCACGAACATGCTGCGGTAATTTTGTTTTTGCCGAATTGGGACAAGCTTTGGTGTAAGCTTTTTGCAAACCGGAGCTTCCCTCAAGAAGGCTCGTTGTTCCGAGAGGGAACGTGTCACCTCCGTGTGCGAAACGACATACGTACACTGCCTTCTCCCGCCTTAATTTTTTTGCACATCCAGATTAGACCAAATAGAAGTACCGTGCTAAATGTTGGAATTATTCCGGGCTCGTTTCGCCTTTTTTATACATTAATTGAGTTTCTGGGCATTTAATGTGCATGATTCAAATTTGAACTACAAGCACAGGCTCCAGTGCACCAAAGTTGTTTGAAAAATCACATGTGTGTCCTTGGGTGAATTTCTAGGTCCCATGCAAGAGATTGGAGTGAAATTCAAACATCTGGGCGTCGTGGCTCGGCCGGAAAGATTGAGAAACTTGGTTTTTTAATTCCTGTAATTCCAAAACACGCCTGAAAATCATGAAACTTGGCATGGTGTCATGACATGGCACGAACATGCTGCGGTAATTTTTTTTGGCCGAATTGGGACAAGCTTTGGTGTAAGCTTCTTGCAAACCGGAGCTTCCCTCAAGAAGGCTCGTGGTTCCGAGAGGGAACGTGTCACCTCCGTGTGCGAAACGACATACGTACACTGCCTTCTCCCGCCTTAATTTTTTTGCACATCCAGATTAGACCAAATAGAAGTACCGTGCTAAATGTTGGAATTATTCCGGGCTCGTTTCGCCTTTTTTATACATTAATTGAGTTTCTGGGCATTTAATGTGCATAATTCAAATTTGAACTACAAGCACATGCTCCAGTGCACCAAAGTTGTTTGAAAAATCACATGTGTGTCCTTGGGTGAATTTCTAGGTCCCATGCAAGAGATTGGAGTGAAATTCAAACATCTGGGCGTTGTGGCTCGGCCGGAAAGATTGAGAAACTTGATTTTTTTTAATTCCTGTAATTCCAAAACACGCCTGAAAATCATCAAACTTGGCATGGTGTCATGACATGGCACGAACATGCTGCGGTAATTTTTTTGGCCGAATTGGGACAAGCTTTGGTGTAAGCTTCTTGCAAACCGGAGCTTCCCTCAAGAAGGCTCGTGGTTCCGAGAGGGAACGTGTCACCTCCGTGTGCGAAACGACATACGTACACTGCCTTCTCCCGCCTTAATTTTTTTACATAGCCAGATTAGACCAAATAGAAGTACCGTGCTAAATTTTGGAATTATTTCGGGCTCGTTTCGCCTTTTTATACGTTAATTGAGTTTCTGGGCATTTAATGTGCATAATTCAAATTTGAACTACAAGCACATGCTCCAGTGTACCAAAGTTGTTTGAAAAATCACATGTGTGTCCTTGGGTGAATTTCTAGGTCCCATGTAAGAGATGGGAGTGAAATTCAAACATCTGGGCGTCGTGGCTCGGCCGGAAAGATTGAGAAACTTCGTTTTTTAATTCCTGTAATTCCAAAACATGCCTGAAAATCATGAAACTTGGCATGGTGTCATGACATGGCACCAACATGCTATGGTAATATTTATGGCCGAATTGGGACAAGCTTTGGTATAAGCTTCTTGCAAACCGGAGCTTCCCTCAAGAAGGCTCGTGGTTCCGAGAGGGAACGTGTCACCTCCGTGTGCGAAACGACATACGTACACTGCCTTCTCCCGCCTTAATTTTTTTACACAGCCAGATTAAACCAAATAGAAGTACCGTGCTAAATTTTGGAATTATTCCGGGCTCGTTTCGCCTTTTTTATACATTAATTGAGTTTCTGGGCATTTAATGTGCATAATTCAAATTTGAACTACAAGCACGTGCTCCAGTGCACCAAAGTTGTTTGAAAAATCACATGTGTGTCCTTGGGTGAATTTCTAGGTCCCATGCAAGAGATGGGAGTGAAATTCAAATATCTGGGCGTCGTGGCTCGGCTGGAAAGATTGAGAAACTTGGTTTTTTAATTCCTGTAATTCCAAAACACGGCTGAAAATCATGAAACTTGGCATGGTCTCATGACATGGCACCAACATGTTGCGGTATTTTTTTGACCGAAATGGGACAAGCTTTGGTGTAGGCTTCTTGCAAACTGGAGCTTGCCTAAAGAAGGCTCCTGGTTCTGAGAGGGAACGTGTCACCTCCGTGTGCGAAACGACATACGTACACTGCCTTCTCCCGCCTTTTTTTTACAGAGCCAGATTTGACCAAATAGAAGTACCGTGCTAAATTTTGGAATTATTCCGGGTTTGTTTGGCCTTTTTTATACATTAATTGAGTTTTTGGGCATTTAATGTGCATAATTCAAATTTGAACTAAAAGCACATGCTCCAGTGCACCAAAGTTGTTTGAAAAATCATGTGTGTCCTTGGGTGAATTTCTAGGTCCCATGCAAGAGATGGGAGTGAAATTCAAACATCTGGGCGTCGTGGCTCGGCCGGAAAGATTGAGAAACTTGGTTTTTTAATTCCTGTAATTCCAAAACACGCCTGAAAATCATGAAACTTGGCATGGTCTCATGACATGGCACCAACATGCTGTGGTAATTTTTCTGTCCAATTTGCGAAGGCCCACACATTAACAATCAACAAAGCCATTTTGGAACAAGCGCTGTCACGTTACAAATCGGAAACACAAGTATCATCGAAACCGTGGGTGTTCGACTTACCAATTACGTGCGGCCACATGTACCCTTCTTTTATTGGCTAGGAGGTGTTGTGCGGGGTAGCTATTTGAGTACGGGAGGCGTGCGATCAGACCCCTGCGCGTGCTCATCGGGAGGAGAGCCCTTTGACCGCTACCCGCCACGCACCTCCCTCCCAACGTCTCCATTAATGGCGCCCGAGCACCTATTCTACGGCATGGCTATATGTGTTACTGGACTGAGATTTAAGAGAGAAAAATGAAAATCTGAAAAGAAAGTTTTGCACGGATCTTGATGTAAGATCCGACGGACCTATATAGCATCGACTGTGACTTATAGCAAGCATGATGAATATAAGGACGATGACAGTGGATAATAATTGTCTTACATATTTAGAAACATAATTAAAAAAGCCACATGCGGCAACGCCCGAAATACACAAGGGCAAAAGAAGAAGGAAGACAGCGATCTGGCTCGCTGATCTCTACTTTCTTGATGCGTTGCTGCAGGACGCGGGAACTAGTCTCCGGGCGAGCGGCGACGAGCTCTTTCTTGTCCTCAAGATGCTGCTTGAGAGCATCCACGGATTCCTCCACCAGCCTTCTACGCTCGATACGCAGCTTGTTATTCTCGTCCATAAGTTTCTCGACATTATGCCAGTCCTCTTCAACAAGGCAATGGTCTGCTCCTGCTGCTCTGCACTTCCAACGATCTTCACCCTCAGCAGGTCGCGCTCGGCCCGGAGCTTCGCATTGCTCTCATTTAGTTGCCGGATGACGTCGGTAGACAGTTCAAACAAGGCTTTTAGGTCATCCTGCAACCTCTCCCACCTGGAGATCTGATCCATCTGCCTAAGGACGAGGGCACGCATGCGCCTGTAATATTCCTCGCCTGCCTGTGACACATTTTCCCAGGCCGCCGCGGCAAGGGAGGACATCTCTGCTGCATTCGCGGCACGGCGGGACATCTCTTCTGCTTCCGCGGCGCGGCCGTACCAGTTTGCTGCATCGACGGCGCGCGGGTCCTTCGTGCTGCTTCGGCGGCACTGCGGGACCTCTCTGCTGCTACGGCCGTGCGGCGGGACATGTTGGCTGCTTTCGCGGCGAGGCGGGACATCTCTCGTGATCCCGCTTCCAGGCTTGCCTCTCCCTGATGGCAATCTCTCGACCCAGAACTCATGCTGGCCATGGCGGACGCAAGGGAACGATGATGAATGACTTGTTTGTTTTTGACTTTTTGTGGATGAGGAGTTGAGGAGGAATGTGCAGTCATCTTGGAGTAGTAGTATTTATAACCGCGTAGTAATACGCTCCTAGGTGGGAAACCGTTTAGGTTTTGATCGGTGTGAACAGGTTTGCAATTTGGAATGTGACGGGATGCGGCCTCCCTGTTCTTCTAAAAAAACTGTGACAGGACGCATGCTCAAACTTTACTGACGGTTATAAGTGCGGCACTATTCCCGGAAGGCATAATGCGGGCACGTACGCCTTCTCGGCCGCATACGTGGCGTGTGCACCATAGGGTGCATCGCAATAGGCAATGTCAGCACATGTCTTGTTCCAACAACCGTGCGCGCCCGTTATTACCATCGTGCACACTTCTTTTAATTAGAATGGGTGTGCCCGTCTAGCGCACACACACGTTGATCTATCTAACTGTTTCAGTTTGTTGTGGCTAATCGCAAACAGTTCATCCATGTGAAGTGTATGCCATCAATCGCAGACACTTTGATCTGGCTTACCCGTTTCTGTTCTGTTGCCTAATCGCAAATAGTTAATCCTTCTGAAGCATATGCCCTCAATCACACACACCTTGATCTGGCTGACCGTTTCTTTTGTGTTGCCTAATCACAAACAGTTTATCCGAGTGAACCGCATGCTGTATATCGCACACACCTTCATCTGACTACCCGTTTCTTTTGTGTTGCCTAATCACAAACAGTTCATCCGAGTGAACCATATGCTCTATATCGCACACGCCTTCATCAGGCTGCCCGTTTCTTTTGTTCCGCCTCATTGCAAACAGTTCATTGGACTGAACCGTATGCCCTGGATCGCACACGCAACTAAAATCTGAACCGTGTTTGATGCATCCTCCATCGCAAATGTTTTCACCTTTTTGACGGTTTTCATACACCACTGTTTGCGATTATTGCATCGCACACAGTTTCTCGAAGGGTCTCTGATCGTAGTGTCGCGTTAGCAGCATCATGCAGTAGTGAGTGGTTCAACATAAGACATAAATAAAGTCATACACCCACTCAAAGCATAATGGTTCAACATAAGACATGTCTTAAAATAGATCATAGTACTAGTTCTCCCCTTTGGCATCAAGTACCCAAAAGGGACAGAGAGAACCGAACGGACAGTCACAAGTCAGCATCATCATCGTTAGGAGCTCCACTACCACCAGCATCATCGAAGAAATCAGCCCACTCAGGCCCTGAAGGAAAAACAAAATCTGAAGGAGGAGCCACCAGAAGACGCTCATCGTCACTAACATTGGGAGCCCCAGAGCCACGCAGACGAGACTTCAAGGCATTCTTGGAGGTGATCAACTAAGTGACAACATCATGGTTTTGAGTGCAGGAGAAGGTGAAGGCCTTCATCATGGCAGAGTGGGCCTTCCCGAGAAAACGGGCAAGACGCCCAACCGACGCAGAGTTGGAAGTGGAGGGATGCGACTGAGCAGCAGACCTACGAGCAGGGGAAGACTTGGAGGAACCCTTTGGAGAAAAATCGTTGGCCATGTGAGGAGGAATAATCCACTTCTCATGCACATGAGTGTGGACAAGAGAGAATGGAGCCACACTCCCAATAAGAGCCTGAATGAATGGAGCATGAGGGTAGGCACGCTTATACTGAAAGCTGGCAAAACGGATTTCATGCCATAGGAAATGAGGAACATTGATCTTGCCTTTGGGAGACTCATGGAGGCAAGACATAAGATCAATGCAATAGCTGTTGCAAGATCCCTTGTCACCCATCTTAGGATAGATGGTGCGGATGACACATTGGTAAATCATGTAGTAAGGAGATCTCCAAATGGAAACTTGATTCACATCCTTCATCGTTCCCTCCTCAGTAAGATCATCTAGCTCCTTAAGAAGATAGCCACAAGCCTCAATGGCTTTTGGTTTGTGATTTGGGTCATCTTTATGGATCTTGAATCCAATGTCAGGAAACCCAAGAGCAGTGACAAACTGAGCATAAGTGGCAATGATCTCGGTGTCAGAGGTCATCCAAGTGACGGTCTTGTTAGGAGCAAAGAAGCAAGTGGCATAAAACTGATGTATAGCAGCCTAGTTAAAATCATGCTGAAATGCAAACGGAGCAGCAAGACCGGATGACTCAATGAGCTCAATGGCACCTGGGTAATTCACGGGATGTTTCCGAATATGTGCTAAGTTAATGAAGTGGTGTAGAGAGAGACCCTTTGGGAGGACAACAGAGGTGTAGATATCTGCCTGAACATTTGTGCGAAAACGTTGATCGAGAGAGTCTTGAACCACCTCAAACTGATCAACATCACACCGAAACTTAAGATATGCAGGCTTGGGAACTTTGGTGAAATCCTTTAGGACACGCCCATGAAGATGAGGAGCCTCAAGAGGTATGTGACGACCATTGGCATGTGGCTGAATGGGAGGAGGAGCAGGCATGTGGGTGGCCCTTCGAGAACCGCGGGGGCGGGAAGATAACACCACTTGCACACCATGCTCCTCTTCTTCCATCTCTTCTTCATAGTCAGAGCCCTCAGTAGAGGAGGACTCCTCAATCACAGGACATTTCCCAGCACTCTTGCATGGACGCAGCTCCACTTGAGAGTCATCAGAACCACCTCGACGAGAGGCTGAAACCAAGGGGAGAAGAACATGGGAAAAATCAAAGTGAGCCCTTGGAAAGAACGGAGATGGAGACGATCAAATTGGAACCGAAAGGACATAAATTACCATGGGCAGAGGTACCCCCAGCATCCTTGCGAGCGGTGTGCTTGATTTTCACCATCGCGAGATGAACCTCACCTGAGAGATTATCCAAGAGAAAAAGGGGATCACTACCGTGTACGGGAATGAACGATGAAGACGAAAGAAACAAGAGTAACCAGGCAGGAGGGGTACCATCTCAGGACAAGGGGCGACGAAGAGGAGGCTAGGGGCGCGGCAAAGCGGCTCCCCCGGCGACGGCGAGGAAAAATCGCCCCCTGGCGGTGCGGCGGTGGTCATAGTCGCGGGGTGGGGAAAAGAAAGGATAGGGCAACCGCCCAGACAGGCCCGACCCTGACGAATTTATATGGGCCGCAAACATCATCGGACGACCGATAGAGGTCGAACATCCGGGCACTGGTGGGCGTGCTAGGTGACAGATGACCGAAGAACCGTCGGATGACCGGTGGCAAAAGTTTCGACAGACAGGGATAGCGCATAGGAATATCTAGATGAACCAAAATACAAGAATGGGTAAATGACAAAATTCTATGGGAAATTAGACATGAAAGATACCACATGATGAGTAACTAGACACACATGTTATGAACCCCAAGCATGATTCGACATCCCCTTCTTTGAGGAGAGTCGGTGGCCAAAGGCTACCATGTGTGAGTATAAGTGTCGTGATGCCACGAAGATATTGTCCTTGGGCTCAATAACTCCATCATTTAAAGTACCGTAGTTCGAAGAACATGGTAACTTTGAGAGTTTTTGTTCTTTTTATGCATTATATAGGGTGAGAGCACTCATGAGTTGAGTGTCTCCCCCTAAACACATGCCTACATCTAAACAAGACATGAAGTAAATGCATGGATGGGTACTAGATTTCACATAATGTTGTCAAGCTCCAAGATACCAAGTTCACGCCTAAGTTGACAAAACCTTGCTTCATCCAATGGCTTGGTGAAAATGTCTACAAGTTGCATATATGTACCAACATGAGCAATATCAATGTCACCCTTTTCCACATGATCTCTCGAGAAATGATACCTAACACTACAGGAATCAGGAACTTTGCCGTCTACCATGGCTGACTGCAAAGGCATGCCTGGCAGACGGCAAAGGCCTTTGCCGTCAGCCAGCAGACGGCAACACGTTCGGCTGAACAAACTACGGCAAAGGGCACTTTGCCGTCTGCTGGCGAACGGCAAAGATGCAAAGGTCTTTGTCATCCGCCAGCAGACGGTAAAGGACCTGGACGGCACACGTGGAAGCTTAGGTCTGTTAAGGGGTTAATGGCGTGCTTTGCCATCTGCTGGCAGACGGCAAAGATCTTTGCATCTTTGCCGCCTGCCAGCAGACGACTAAGTGCCCAAATATGCCAGCCCAGATGCACCCCAGGTTGCACAAGTAGCTGCCATGTTGCATGCTATGCCGTCTGCTAGCAGACGACAAAGATGCAAAGGTCTTTCCCGTCTGCCAACAGACGGCAAAGCAACCATATAGGCCAGCCAGTGCCCCCAGGTTGCACAGGTAGCTGCCACATGGCAGCTTTGCCGTCTGCTGGCTGATGGCAAAGCTCTTTGTCGTCTGTCAGCAGACGGCAAAGAGCCTGTATAGCCCCTATTTTTTTTGTTTTTCTTAAATTCATTCAATTTCACAGAATTTCACGGATATATATATATATATATATATATACACACATTTGAAAATGCTTTCAACAAGCATAACAACACATATACATACCAAATCATATCCCTACCATATGGATATGATCATCCAACACATATATATACCAAATCAAAAGTCCATATGCAACATATATAGCTAGCCAACATATCCAACAACAAGCATACAATGGTTTCATCCATACATACATATATAGGTAGCAAGTTTCACATTGTTCATCCTACAAAATCAAAACAAAAAGGAAGCACAAGGAGAAGAGTAGACTCCATCAACGCAAGCTTCCTCATCTAAAGCAAATCTGCAAATTGGGAAAGAAGAAAGTTAGAAGAAGAAGAAGAAGAAGAAGAAGAAGAAGAAGAACAAGAAGAAGAAGAAGAAGAAGACTAGAAGAATAAGACTAGATAGAAGAAGAAGAAGAAAAAGAAGAAGAAGAAGAAGAAGAAGAAGAAGAAGAAGAATTTTTCTTCTCTTTCTTTTTTCTCCTCTCCTCTTCTTTATCTTCTTCTTCTAACTAAGGTAGGTAAAAAGCCATTTTTTAGCTAAGCTAGGTAAAAATGCTAAGTGTAGGTCATTTTAGAGCCAAGCTAGGTAAATAGGTCATTTTTTAGCTCAGTAAGGTTATTATGTCATTTTCGAGGAAAATAAGCTAAGTCTATGTCATTTTGGAGGTAACAAAGATTATCATAGCATTTTTTTTACCTAAGTATGCTAAGTATGTCATAAATGAACTGAAGAAGCTAAGTATAGGTCATTTTTGAGCTAACCTAGGTAGTTATGCCATTTTTTAGCTAACTAAGCATATTTATTCATTTTTGGAGGACAAAATGGTAAGTGTAGGTCATTTTAGAGCTATCCTAGTTAAAATCGGTCATTTTGGAGCTAGGTAAGGTTATTTTGTCATTTTGGAGGAAAATAAACTAATTATATGACAGTTTGGAGCTAAACCAAGGTTATTATGCCATTTTTACCTAAGTAAGCTAATTATGTCATAAATGAACTAGGTAAGCTAAGTATAGATCATTATTGAGCTATCCTAGGTAGGTATCCCATTTTTAGCTAACTAAGCATATTAAGTCATTTAGGAGGAAAAATGCTAAGTATAGGTCATTTTATAGCTATCCTAGGTAAAGTATAGGTCAACTAAGCTTATTATGTCAATTTGGAGAAAAAATAAGGTAAGTATAGGTCATTTTTGTGCTAACCTAGGTGATGATGCCATTTTTTAGCCAACTTGCGTAAGTATAGCTCATTTTTTTATCTAACTTGCGTAATTATGCCATTTAGGAGGAAAATAAGCTAAGTATGCATTTGTTAAGCAAAACACTAGAGAAAACTTACCCTCATCACAACAAATGCGATGAACATCGCAACTAAGGTAACAATTGATCCAACGGCATAATGATACCAAGCCTCATTATCAATGGCATATTTTCTAATCTTCTTAATCTTCAAGCGCATTGCATCCATCTTCAAGATCATTGCATTCATCTTCATCTTGTGATCATCGACGACATCGGCAACATACAACTCCAATGTCATCTTCTCTTCTTCAATTCTTTTAATTTTTTCTTTCAAATACTCATTTTCTTTTTCAACTAAATTTAACTTCTTGACAAGAGGGTCGATTGCAATTTCCGGTTCACATACCTCCTAGATTAAAATATCTCTATGTCAACTTGATGGCCATAATTGTCATAAATGTGAAATGCAACAAATAGTTATAAAAGAGAATTTACCACATCCGAATCATAGAGCGGGCGAGGGCCCAACGGGGACGGATATCAAGACCATGGCACTATGTATAACAAACAGTCATACAAAGTAAGAAAATTATACAAGTAACTATATAAATCATACAATCATACAAGTAACTATATAAATCGAGTACAACATAAAAAAATTGAATGCCTAATAATAATCTGGATCGTCGGGATCAATAAATGCATCATCATCACTATCAGTAATGATGTGCTCATCATCATCATCAATAAATGCATCATCATGTGGAAGGCCACCTTTACGTAATCGGTCAAGCATTGACAGGTCATCTGCAGCAGTAACCTCTTCTAGTATAGGCTCTTCTTGTTCCGGCTCAGGGGTGAAGTCGGGTTCACTGTCGCTATCTACTTCAATGTTCTCGGGTGATTTAGAGCGGTTCTTGAAACGTTTTTTGGAAAGACGTGTTTCTTGGAAGAATTCTCCTTCATATGTGTTGAACACTAGATCCACGTCCCACAAGTGACGCCGGCGCCCGGCGTCCCGCAGCAATAGTTCTAGGGGCCGATGACGGTCGAACACCTTGGTGAATTTGTCTGGTACCCTCTACGGTGAGGATTAAAGCCAAGGTTTGAAACTTCAAACAACCAAACCGACTTGAGTCAGTTTGGGTGTTTCAAGTTTCAACACTTGGCTTTTAATCGTCATCTCAGAGGCTGCAAGACAAATTCGCATAGGTGTTCGATCACCATCGACCCCGAGAACTGTTGTTGCGGGATGCCGGACACCGGCGTCACTTGTGGGACGTGGATGTATTGTTCAACACTGACGGCCACATGTATCTCGCACTGACGATACTTGCTATTTAGGGTTCCATCGACGTCAAGGAACCCCCTAACCCGCGCGTCCCTGGGCGCCCTCTGGTATGGCGACGCACGATCGACGGGTCAACACTCGGACCGGGGGATTCTCGGCATGGGCGACGGCGTCGGGACCGGCGGGACCCACTGGCTCCACCATCTATCCCCTCGACGACCGGCGATCCACGACCCTCTTCCTTTTTCCTTTTTCCTCTTCTTCTACTTATTCTTCTTTTTTCAACTTTCTTCTTCTTCTAATTATCTAAACCTAAACCTACCACTAACCTAAACCTATTAATAACACCTAAACCTAAATAGCAAAGAACAGTAGAAAAAACAAAAAAACTCACCTTGGCTCCGGCGGTGGTGGAGGAGGCGGCGGGCGGCCTAAGCGATGGGGCGGGGGGGCGGGGCGCCTTGGGGTTCGGGGGCGGGGGCGGCTCAGGCATGGGGGCGGCTGCGCGGGGGAGGTGAGGGGGGAGAGAGAGGGGTGGGGCGCGGGCGCTGGCCGCTTTTTAGATAGGTCACAGCTCTTTGTCGTTTGCTAGCAGACGGCAAAGAGCCTAGCTAGTGGGGTGGGGCCGGGGGGAACGGCCGTTAGGTTGGTCACTTTCTTTGTTGTCTACTAGCAGACGGCAAAGAAAGTGGCCGTTAGGTGGTTCTCATTGGTGGGCCACCCTCCCTCTTTGCCATCTACTAGCAGCTTCTATGTCGTCTGCTAGCAGATGGCAAAGAGATGGCCGACGGCAAACATGATATTTGCCGTCAGCTCTTTCTTTGCCGTCAGTTTTCTGTAAGCTGATGGCAAAGACCTTCTTTGTCGTCAGCTAGCAGACGGCAAAGAGCTGGCTGACGACAAAGATCCTGATTCCAGTAGTGTAATATCAATGTGCTTGGTGCGAGTATGATCTTTGGGATTCTCAGCAATATTGATAGCACTTTACATAGAAGAGGCACATGTCTATAGGTGATACTGTAATCCGTAAAAGTTTGTCTCATCCATAGTAATTGAGTTGCACAACTGGCGGTAGCAATGTATTCGGCTTCGGCGGTGGAGAGGGAAACACAATTTTGTTTCTTCGAGGACCAACTTACCAAGGAGCATCCAAGAAATTGACATGCACCAGAGGTGGACTTCCGTCCCACTTTATCTCCAGCCCAATCCGCATTCGTGTACCCAATGAGATCAAACTTAGCATCCTTGGGGTACCATAGACCCAACTTTGGGGTGTGAACAAGGTATCTAAGAATAGCTTAACCGCCTTATGATGACTTTCCCTAGGGGAAGCTTGAAATCTAGCACACATGCATACACTGAACATGATGTCTGGTCTAGATGCACAAAGATAAAGCAATGAACCAATCATAGCGCGGTAAATAGATGGGTCGAAAGGGATACCCTTTGTGTCTTCAGTGAGTACATTTTTTGTTGGCATGGGTGTCTTACATGGACTAGCATCAGACATGCCAAACTTCTCTAGAATATCCTTGAGGTATTTTGCTTGAGACAAGAAAATTCCTTCTTGAAATTGTTGAATTTGGAATCCGAGAAAGATCTTCAAGTCCGCATTGAGTGACATTTCAAAATTCTTGGTAATGGAGGCCGCAAACTTCTTGCACAAATGAATGTTAGGAGAACCAAAAATGATGTCGTCTACATAGATTTGGCATAGGATCAAATCACCCTTGTCCCTCTTAGTAAAAAGAGTGGGATCGATCACCCCTCTCACAAAACCATCATCGAGTAGAAACTTCTTAAGATGATCATACCAAGCACGAGGTGCTTGTTTGAGGCCATACAAAGCCTTGTGAAGTTTATACACAAAGTCTTTGTGATCGAGATCAACGAACCCAGGTGGTTGTGATACATATACTTCTTCTTGTAGAGGACCGTTAAGGAAAGCACTCTTCACATCCATTTGATGTAATGTAAAACCATTGAAAGCGGCATAGGTAAGTAAGATGCGAATAGATTCAAGACGGGCAACGGGGGCAAAGGTCTCACCAAAGTCCAAACCTTCAACTCGTGAGTACCCTTGTGCCACTAACCTTGCCTTGTTGTGGATGATTAAACCATTCTCATCTTGCTTGTTCATGAAAATACATTTTGTTCCAATGACATTGTGTTCCAGAGTTGGTCTCTTGACTAATGACCACACTTGGTTGCGCTCAAAACTGTTCAACTCTTCTTGCATAGCAACAAGCCAATTGTTGTCCATCAATGCATCATGTACCTTGAGTGGCTCAACACTAGAAACAAACGAGAAGTGAGCACAAAAGTTTGTCAATTGTTTACGAGTGACTCTACCTTCCGATATGCCGGTAAGAATTTTATCAACATCAACACGACCGGGCACTCGGGGCATGATGGAGGTTAGGGTTTCGCGAGGTTCAACTTCATGTCCATCATCCACATCCTCAACATATGGATCATTAATGTGTGGTGGAAGATCTTCTTCTTCATATTGCATTTGTTGAGGTTCATCATCAATGAATGCACTTTCTTGTTCTTGCTCTTGGTGATGATCTTGTTCTTGAAAATGATCATGATGAGGGACTTGATCATCTTATTGTACTTGAACTATGGGCATCGGTTGAGCAATAGGAGCTTCTGGTGGTATGGGTGTTGAAGTTGTTTGATGATGTGTGAAGCTTCCATCTTCTTCTTCATCATCATGAGGTTCTTGTTCCATTTGAAGAAGTGCACCAACACCCATGGTCAAAATATCTTGAGAAGAATCTTCTTCACCTACATCACTTAGATCAACTTGCTCCCCATGGGAGCCATTAAATTCATCAAACACCATGTCACAAGTTTCTACAACACACCCATTGGATTTGTTGTAGACTCTATAGGCATGAGAGTTTGATCCATAGCCAACAAATATGCCCTCAATTGTTTTGGATTGAAATTTTCTTAACCGTTCTCTTTTGTTGAGGATGAAACATTTGCACCCAAATACACGAAAGTACTTTACATTTGTCTTGTTCCCAGTTAAGAGCTCATATGGAGTCTTTTCCAATATTGTGCGGAGGAAGAGCCGGTTTGATGCATGGCATGCGGTGTTGACAGCCTCAGCCCAAAAACTATGTGGCGACTTCTATTCATCCAACATGGACCTTGCCATCTCCACAAGTGTACGGTTCTTCCTTTCGGCTACACCATTTTGTTGAGCAGTGTATGGAGCGGAATATTGATGCTCAATCCCTTCATCACTAAGAAATTCTTCCAAGGTGTAGTTATTGAACTCGGAGCCATTACCACTTCTTATTGCCAAGATTTCTTTGTCAAACTTGCGTTGTGCTTGCTTGGAAAAATCAATGAAAGTGATCTTCGTCTCGTCCTTGGACTTGAGGAAAAACACCCATGTATATCTTGATTAATCATCAACAATGACAAGTCCATACTTTTTCCCGCCAAGACTATCCCATGAAGGAGGCCCAAAAAGATCCACATGAAGGAGCTCCAAAGGCCTTGAACTAGACACGATATTCTTGGGTGGGTGCTTTGATTGATGTTGCTTCCTGGCTATGCATGCACTACACACACGATCTTTCTCAAAAGAGAGATTGGTTAGTCCAAGGATGTGATTACCCTTTAAGAGATCTTGAAGATTTCTCATGCCGACATGGGCTAGCCGGCGATGCCATAGCTGCCCCTTGTCGGCCTTGGCCATTAGACAAGTTGTATGGAATGTGCTCTCTTTCGAGAAATCAACCGTGTAAAGGTTGCCATCCAACTCTCCGACAAAAGCCACTTCGAGAGTATCTCTCTTGAAGACTTTCACATCCGTTAGTCCAAAGAGTGTATCATAACCAACAGAAGCCAATTGGCGAACGGAGAGCAAAAGATATTTAAGGGATTGCACAAGCATGACATTTGCAAGAGACATGTCATTTGTGATGGCTACCTTGCCCAACCCGAGTATCTGTCCTTTTGATCCTCCACCAAACATAATGCTCATAAATGGTTGAATAGCTTCCATGAAATCGTAGAGCAATTTGCTATCTCTAGTCATATGATTGGTACATCCACTATTGATCACCCATTTTACTCCACCAGAGAAAGCAACCTACACACAATTATGACTTGGTTAGAGGCACCCTTTTTGTAATGGGACCTCTCAAGTTACTGACAAGGGTCTTAGGGAACCAAATAGCATAAAACCGGAATGCATTTCGAGGACCAACAAATTTTGCATAAACTTCTCCATCCTTAGTTTTACAAAGTACATAGGATGGAGGCATGAACTCTTTTGGCTTGTTGAGAGTGGGCATGCCCCTAGTGGCCTTACCACTCACAACCTTACCTTTCTCCTTGTGCCCTTCTCATACAAATGTTTCTTTCAGAGGAGTGGTGCACTTTTGAGAAGACGTCTTCTTCTTGCTTGTGCTTGGGCCAAACCCTAGCCCCTCTTTGGCAAACACCTCATTGTGTTGGCTCAATACCTCATTAAGGTTTTTTTGTCCTTGAGCACATGTCATGAGTCCTTTCTCGAGTTGAGCCTTAAGAAAGCGATTCTCCTCAAGAATAGATGCTAGGTCACCACTAGAGTTAGTAGTACAAGCATAAACATTGATAATAGGAGAAGAGTAAGTCTTGGCTAGAGTTTCAAGATAAGTAAGCTAGAGTGTCTCAAAACTCTTTGTAAGAAGGGTGAGCTCTTCTTCCTTAGTCTTGAGGGACACGGATAGAAGCTCATAATCCTTAGACAGAGAAGCATGAGACTTCACAAGATTACTTTTATCATTCATCAACTCCTCACAAGAGTCCTGAGCCTTTTTCAAGGAGGTGCTACCTCTTGAGCACTGCGTTGGTTTTCCCTTGAAGAGGAAAAGGTGATGCATTAAAGTAGCGTAAGTATTTCCCTCAGTTTTTGAGAACCAAGGTATCAATCCAGTAGGAGGTCACGCTCACGTCCCTTGCACCTACACAAACAAATAAGAACCTCGCAACCAACGCGATAAAGGGGTTGTCAATCCCTTCACGGTCACTTACGAGAGTGAGATCTGATAGAGATGATAAGATAATATTTTTGGTATTTTTATGATAAAAAGAAAGCAAGTAAACAGTAATGGAAATAACGGGAGATTAATGTGATGGAAAATAGACCCGGGGCCATAGGTTTCACTAGTGTCTTCTCTCAAGATAGCATAGGTATTACGGTGGCTGAACAAATTACTGTCGAAGAATTGATAGAATTGAGCATAGTTATGAGAATATCTAGGTATGATCATGTATATAGGCATCACGTCCGTGACAAGTAGACCGAAACGATTCTGCATTTACTACTATTACTCCAGACATCGACCGCTATCCAGCATGCATCTAGAGTATTAAGTTCATAAGAACAGAGTAACGCTTTAAGCAAGATGACATGATGTAGAGGGATAAACTCATGCAATATGATATAAACCCCATATTTTTATCCTCGATGGCAACAATACAATACGTGCCTTGCTGCCCCTGCTGTCACTGGGAAAGGACACCGCAAGATTGAACCCAAAGCTAAGCACTTCTCCCATTGCAAGAAAGATCAATCTAGTAGGCCAAACCAAACTGATAATTCGAAGAGACTTGCAAAGATAACCAATCATACATAAAAGAATTCATAGAAGATTCAAATATTGTTCATAGATAATCTTGATCATAAACCCACAATTCATCAGATCTCGACCAACACACCGCAAAAGAAGATTAGATCGAATAGATCTCCAAGAGAATCGAGGAGAACTTTGTATTGAGATCCAAAGAGAGAGAAGAAGCCATCTAGCTAATAACTATGGACCCAAAGGTCTGAGGTAAACTACTCACACATCATCGGAGAGGCTATGGTGTTGATGTAGAAGCCCTCCGTGATCAATGCCCCCTCCGCCAGGACGCCGGAAAAGGCCCCAAGATGGGATCTCATGGGTACAGAAGGTTGCAGCGGTGGAATTAGGTTTTCGTGGTCGCTTCTGATGGTTTGGGGGTACGTAGGTATATATAGGAGGAAGAAGTAGGTCAGAGGAGCCACGAGGGGCCCATGAGGGTGGAGGGCGCGCCCCCTACCTCGTGGCCTCCTTGTCTGTTGCTTGACGTCCACTCCAAGTCCTCTGGATCACGTTTGTTCCAAAAATCACGTTCCCGAAGGTTTCATTCCGTTTGGACTCCGTTTGTTATTCTTTTTCTGCGAAACACTGAAATAGGCAAAAAAACAGCAATTTGGGCTGAGCCGCCAGTTAATAGGTTAGTCCCCAAAATAATATAAAAGTGTATAAATAAGCCCATTAAACATCCAAAACAGAATATATATAATAGCATGGAACAATCAAAAATTATAGATACGTTGGAGACGTATCAAGCATCCCCAAGCTTAATTCCTGCTCGTCCTCGAGTAGGTAAATGAGAGGAGTACGGATTGCCCACCAATTGATGTCAATGAGAGGAGTAGGGATTGCCATGCAAAGGATGCACTAGAGCTATAAATATATGAAAGCTCAACAAAAGAAACTAAGTGGGTGTGCATCCAACTTGCTTGCTCACGAAGACCTAGGGCATTTTCAGGAAGCCCATCATTGGAATATACAAGCCAAGTTCTATAATGAAAATTCCCACTAGTATATGAAAGTGACAACATAGGAGACTCTCTATCATGAAGATCATGGTGCTATTTTGAAGCACAAGTGTGGAAAAAGGATAGTAACATTGTCCCTTCTCTCTTTTTCTCTCATTTTTTTTATTTAGTCCGGAATCTCATCCCGACTTATGGGGGAATCATAGTCTCCATAATCCTTTCCTCACATGGGACAATGCTCTAATAATGATGATCATCACACTTTTATTATTTACAACTCAACAATTACAACTCCATACTTAGAACAAAATATGACTATGTGAATGCCTCCGGCGATATACCGGGATATGCGATGAATCAAGAGTGACATGTATGAAAAAATTATGAATATTGGCTTTGCCACAAAATACGATGTCAACTACATGATCATGCAAAGCAATATGACAATGATGAAGCGTGTCATAATAAACGGAACGGTGGAAAGTTGCATGGCAATATATCTCGGAATGGCTACGGAAATGCCATGATAGGTATGTATGGTGGCTGTTTTGAGGAAGATATAAGGAGGCTTATGTGTGATAGAGCGTATCATATCACGGGGTTTGGATGCACCGACGAAGTTTGCACCAACTCTCAAGGTGAGAAAGGGCAATGCACGGTACCGTAGAGGCTAGAAAATTGTGGAAGGTTGAGAGTGCGTATAATCCATGGACTCACATTAGTCATAAAGAACTCATATACTTATTGCAAAAGTTTATTAGCGCTCGAAGCAAAGTACTACTACGCATGCCCCTAGAGGGATAGATTGGTAGGAAAAGACCATCACTCGTCCCCGACCGCCACTCCTAAGGAAAGAATAAAAGAACACCTTATGAGTCAAAATTGTCACACAACTTTTACCATACGTGCATGCTACGGGACTTGCCAACCTTAACACAAGTATTTCTCAATTTCACAATTACTCAACTAGCACACTCTAATATTACCACCTTTATATCTCAAAACATTTATCAAGTATCAAACTTCTCATGATATTCAATGGACTCAATATGGAAGATTAATTTCACAATTAAAGCAAATTACCATGCTATTTAAGACTCTCAAAATAATATAAGTGAAGCATGAGAGATCAATAATTTCTATAAAATAAAACCACCACCGTGCTCTAAAAAGTATAAGTGAAGCACTAGAGCATAAACTATATAGCTCAAAAGATATAAGTGAAGCACATAGAGTATTCTAACAAATTCCGAATCATGTGTGTCTCTCTCAAAAGGTGTGTACAGAAATGATGATTGTGGTAAACTAAAAAGCAAAGACTCAAATCATACAAGACGCTCCAAGCGAAACACATATCATGTGGTGAATAAAAATATAGCTCCAAGTAAAGTTACCGATAGACGAAGACGAAAGAGGGGATGCTTTCCGGGGCATCCCCAAGCTTAGGCTTTTGGTTGTCCTTGAATTTTACCTTGGGATGCCTTGGGCATCCCCCAGCTTAGGCTCTTGCCAATCCTTGTTCCATGATCCATCAAATCTTTACCCAAAACTTGAAAACTTCACAACACAAAACTTAACAGAAAATCTCATGAGCTCCGTTAGCGAAAGAAAACAAAACACCACTTCAAGGTACTGTAATGAACTCATTCTTTATTTATATTGGTGTTAAACATACTTTATTCCAACTTCTCTATGGTTTATACTTCAAGGTTTAACTTGGCACAGACACTAATTAAAACATAAAAACACATCTAACCAGAAGCTAGATGGAAGATTTATTGAATAACAGCGAGTAAAAATATTGGGTTGTCTCCCAACAAGCGTTTTTCTTTAAAGCCTTTTAGCTAGGCATAGATAATTTTAATGATGCTCACATGAAAGACAAGAATTGAAGTGCAAAAAGAGCATCATAAAACACGTGACAAACACATCTAAGTCTAACATACTTCCTATGCATAGGCATATTATAAGCAAACAAATTTGCAAGGCAAGCAAAAACTAGCGTATGCAAGGAAGAAGAAAGTGACGATAGCAATCTCAACATGAAGAGAGGTAATTTAGTAACATGACAATTTCTACAACCATATTTTCCTCTCTCATAATAATTACATGTAGGATCATAAGCAAATCCAACAATATAGCTATCACAAAACATATTCTCTACATGATCCACATGCATGCAAAGTTGACACTCTTCCAAAATAGTGGGAATATCATTAACTAAAGTCATGACCTCTCCAAACCCACTTTTATCAAAACTTCATAAGATTGATCAAAATCCAAATATGTGGGATCTAAAGTTGACACTCTTACAAACTCACTTTTAATACTATTGCAAACATTATTATCAATCTCATATTCATCATGGGACTTAAATAAAATTTCAAGATCATAAGAAGAATCACCCCAATCTTGATCATTGCAACAAGTAGTAGACATAGCAAACTTAGCATCCCCAAGCTTAGGGTTTTGCATATCATTAACACAATTGACAGTAAGAGGAATTTATAGTAAAATCATTGCAATCATGCTTTTTATTCGAGCTATCGTGAATCTCTTCATAAATTTCTTCATCACAATTTTCAGATTCATGAATTTCAAGCAAAACCTCATAAAGATAATCTAGTGCACTCAAATCACTAGAAATTGGTTCATCATAATTGGATCTCTTAAAAAGATTGGCAAGCGGATGAGGATCCATAGATTTTAGGTTCTCTGTTTAGCAACAAATAAACAACTATTCCAACCAAACAAGCAAACGAGCAAACGAGCCAAGTAAGACATCAAAGCACGAAAAGACGAACAGAAGAAGGGCAAATAAAACGGCAAAGGTGAAGTGGAGAGGAAAACGAGAGGCAAATGGCAAATAATGTAATGCGAGGGATAAGAGTTTGTGATGGGTACTTGGTGTCGGTGTACAAAAGAAGGGGCTCACCTTTGTACCCCTTTACCTGTGCACGGGCAGTCGGAGCCGCGCCCACGGTCACACCAAGCAGAACAGAGGAGGTGAACCAAGGTAAAACCGAAGCCCAAGACAGCCAGAGCAACACCAAGACCAAGGACGCAAAGAGGCAGAGGGGTGGAGAAGTTTCCCCCGGCAAGACCCTTGTCGGGGGCAGCCTCAGCAGCCCCGGCAAGACCCTTGCAGGGGCAGCACGCCCCACACACCAATAGAGCGAGCCACCCTTGAGCCCACGGTCCCCAACACCATCATCCACGTAGGGCCAGGGCTCGGGAGGCACCTCTGTGGTGGCATGCAGATCTTTATGAAGACATATTCAAGATCAGATGAGGATCAGAAGACAATGATCCTCAGCAAGATCCTTACCGATGAGAGCCACAAGACCCCCAGCAAGATTCTTGCCGGGGACGACAGCACGCCGCGGCAAGACCCTTCCTGGGGGCCCCGGCAAGGCTCTCGCCGAAGACGCCAACAGGGCCACTGCCAGGCCCGCACCAGCCAAGTCTCCACCGCCGTTCGCATGCAGCTGCCAGCCCAAGCCAGCTGGGCAGGCACCTGCGTGGCAACATGCAGCTTCCAGGCCAACTCAGCAGGCGCCTGCGTGGCGGCATGCAGATCTTCATGAAGACCCTACCACCGCGCCACCTTAGCTGCTTGCCTGCCTACATGGCGTCGCACGCATCGCTGGCCAGGGCGCGTGTCAAAGCGAGGAGAAGCGGCGACGGACGGGACGGGCCTCACCCCCGTCCTCGATAAAGCTAGGGGACACCTCAGCGGCGCATTATATGCGACTTGTCCTGTAATACGAGCGATAAGCTCGCAATACTGTACGCCTTTCCACCTCCTGTGTGCCACTGTGGCAGCCCCTTTCGACTATAAGAGGAGGCCCCTGGCATACTAGAGAAGGATTCGGCTCTTTCGAACCACACACTCACCACAGCTAGTTCGAGAGCTCAAGAACTCTCTGAAATACACCCACCAAAGCAGGACTAGGGTTTTACGCATCCTCGCGGCCCAAACCTGGGTAAATGATCCTTGTGCTGGCTACTAATCCTGCTCTTGTTGCAACCCTGCGCCCCGGCAACCGTAGTAGGGATTCTTGTGATCACATAGGTGTCGTTCCACACCGACATCTTTGGCGCGCCAGGTAGGGGGCGCAATTGTGAGAATCTGGTCTAGTAGTTAGCCTAGCAGTTCTTCGTCGCCATGGCTCCTAAGAAGAAGACGGCCACGGCGATCGGCTCATTGGGAGCCGAACGGCCCATGCCGGTGCGGACGAGCTGTGGACCGGTCGCGGACAGGACCCGGGCCGCGGTCCGCGAGCACCAGCATCGCCCTGGCAGTCAGAGCCTGGAGAGCGGCGTCGTTCGCGTGCCAGATGACCGGCCGAACGTCGCCAGATCCAAAGACGGAGCTGGGCCCCCCACAGGCGGCGCGGGGCCCTCCAGGGGTGTCGTTGTGCCACCTCCGGGCGGCGCAGCGACCTCCAAGACGACCACACCGGCGACCACTGCGCGCTCTTCCCATGGTGTGCGCGCCGAGCAGTGTCACCACACTGGTGACCCTGGGCACCGCCGTGGGAAGAGCCATGTGCGTCATCCACGGGATGAAGGGGTTGAGCATGCCCGCCGAAGTGCTGGCGAAAATGGCACGCAGCCGCTGGGTCGTAACGGAGCTCCTTCTAACGTAGTTAGAAGTCGAGGTGCGCTGCGATCCACGTAGCTGTCACCGCCGCCCACGCCAGCAGGAGATTTGGCGCGCGCGCAGCTGCTCCTTGACTTCCCTCCTGCTGCGGAGAAGCTCGACGAGTGGAGGGCCACCATCCGGAGCCTCGTCGTCGTCTCCAACAAAGACGATCCGCGGCCGACGGGGCCCTCGGGTCAGCGCTCCATCGAGCCACCACGTGCTGGCGCTGGGAGGACCGGGGGAGCTGTGGCCACGGTGCACTCTCCTCCTCCTCGCCAGCCGCAGCGGGCGTCTGCCCATCGTGACGACGCTTGTGATAACATCTCTATAGCGTCGTCCGACCCGCAGACCCACCGCGACCAGCGACAAGTTCTTCGAGAACGAGCTCACGAAGATGCTAGGACCACCATCGTGCGCCGGCGCGATACACGCCACCAGTTGGACAAGCGGGCGGGACCCGCTATGGACCACCCAGCACCGGGGGGCTCCGGCGGCCTACCTTACGAGGAGGGCTGCCCGGCCTTCACTCGTGAGCTGCGGCAGTTCCAGTGGCCATCCCACCCCACGTTCAAGCCTGACGTTGGCGAGAAGTACACTGGCAAGACCCATCCGTCCGAGTTCCTCAGCATCTACACCATCGCGAGCCAGGCTGCTGGAGCTCGCGACGACAAGGTGCCTGCCAACTATTTCCCGCTGGCACTGAAGCCCAATGTTATGTCTTGGTTGATGCACTTGCCGGTGGATTCCATTTCTTCTTGGTCGGATCTGTGCCATGAGTTCGTTGGCGCCTTCATAGGAGGCCACCAAGCTCATGGCCAGGCCAGTGATCTGCATATCATTCCCCAGAAGGAAGGGGAAACCCTGCGCAAGTACATCCAGAGATTCAGCCGGGTGCAGTACAACATCCCCGACGTTCATCCCGCCGCTGTGATCAGCGCATTCCATCAGAACATGCGCAACCGCAAGATGCGCGAAGAGCTAGCGATGACCAAGGTTAAGGATGTGGCCGAGCTCTACGTTTTGGCCGATAGGTGCGCCCGGGCTGAAGAGGGAAGGAAGTACCCCGGCGAAGACGCCGGTGCGGAAACCGACTCTACCGACGAAGACGCCGCCACCCCGACGAAGAAGGGCCGGCGTCGCAACAGGAAACGCAAAGGCAAGGCCGTGCTTGCCGTTGAAGGATCTGACGACACCGGCGCTGCCAAGAAGGTCAAGGCAGATGCCCCCGGCAAGGAGATTGCCGGGTGCGCCGCCTGCCGGGCCTTGGCGGCTACCGACAAGCCAGGAAGCTCCGGCAAGCAATACTGCAAGATCCACCGCACCAAGGGCCACGACCTCCAGAACTGCCGACAAGTCGAGCTGCTTGCTGAGAAGAAAAAAGCTGAGTATGAGAGGCGGGACAAGGAGAAGGACCAGGATGGTGCCGAGGGATCCGGCAAGAAGCGTGGCGGCCAAGGAGGCCGCCGCGGCAAGGACAACCAGCAAGAGAGGCCCGCCCGGGGCCGTGACAAGAAACAAGAAGACGATGATCACGACGAGGACGACGAGTCCGGTGAGCAAGAGTTCCAGAAGGCTACGGAGGCCATGTGCGTCGATGGTGGCGCCTCGCTGCATACTTCTCACCGCCAGCTCAAGCAGTGGGCGCGTGAGATTACAGCAGCGGAACCATCGTTCGACGCTCAGAAGCCGCTGAAGTGGTCCAGCACGCCCCTCATCTTTGACGCCGAGGACCACCCTGACCGCACAACCGCGGTCGGGTGTTTGCCATTGTTGGTCTCACCAACGATACGCAACCTCAAGGTGAACAAGATGTTGGTTGACGGCGGGGCCGGCCTGAACTTGATCTCGTTTGTCGTGATCAAAAGACTGCAAATTCCTGATGGAGACCTCAAGGAAACGGGTACGTTTCAAGGGGTCAATCCGGGGAGGAGCCAGCCTAAGGGGAAGGTCACACTGCCCATGACGTTTGGAGGAGAGTTGAACTACAGGACGGAGAGGATCACCTTCGACGTGGCCGAGATCCCCTTGCCCTACAACGGGATCCTCGGCCGCCCGGCACTAGCCAAGTTCATGGCAGCATCACACTACGCCTACAACATGCTAAAGATGCCCGGGCCGTTTACCATCATCTCCGTCCCCTCCGACAAGAAGGACGCGCTGATCTGCGCCGACCAACTCTACCGGGAAGCAGTTGCAGCAGCTGTCGTCAAGGCACCTGCTCTTGCCGCTAAAGGCCCGGAGGGGAAGAGAAAGCCCGGCAAGACCTCTTGCACCCACTCCGGCAAGCATGCCTCTTCGGAGTGCTACGCTACCGTCGAGGACGTGCCAGAAAGATCTACCGGCAAGAGCAAGAAATCTAGAGCCAAGCCACTGCAGACCAAAAAGGTGTCCGCCAGGGAGGATGGCACGGGAGGGGCCTTCACCATAGGCTCCACCCTCGACAGCAAATAGGAACGCGCGCTCGTCACCTTCCTGCGGGCGAATGTCGACGTGTTTGCGTGGCAAGCATCCAACATCCCCGGTGTTCCCAGGGAGGTGATTGAGCACCACCTAGCTGTCTGTCCTCATGCGCGGCCCGCAAGCAGAAGGTCAGAAAGCAGGCTCTGGAGAGGCAGGAGTTTATCACAGAGGAGATCAGGAAGTTGGAAGCGGCAGGTTTGGTGAGAGGAGTGCTCCACCCGACATGGTTGGCCAATCCGGTAGTGGTGCGCAAGGCAAATGGGAAGTGGAGGCTGTGTATTGACTACATAGATATCAATAAGGCTTGTCCTAAGGACCCCTTCCCGTTGCCGCGCATCGACCAGATTGTCGACTCCACGGCCGGGTGTGATCTGTTGTCATTCCTCGATGCCTACTCGGGCTACCACCAAATCTTCATGACAAGGGAAGATGAAGAGAAGACAGCATTCATCACCCCATGTGGTACGTATTGCTTTTTACGGATGCCTTTCGGGTTGAAGAGTGCTGGCTCGACGTTTGCAAGAGCAGTCCAAATTGGTTTTGAACCCCAGCTCCATAGAAATATGGAGGCATACATGGATGACATAGTGGTCAAAACCAAGGACGGGTCGACTCTTGTGCATGATCTGGAAGAGACATTTGCCAACCTGCACAAGATCAACCTTAAGCTGAACCCTGAGAAGTGTGTCTTCGGTGTTTCGTCCGGCAAGCTTCTCGGGTTGTTTGTGTCACAACGCGGGATCGAGGCAAACCCAGACAAAATCAAGGCTATTGAGCAGATTGAGGCGCCCAAGCGGATCAAGGATGTGCGTCGGCTCACCGGCTGCGTCGCCGCCATGAGCCGTTTCATCTCCAAGTCCGCTAAGCGCGCCCTTCCTTTCTTCAAAATCTTGAAGAAGGCAGGCCCAATGGAGTGGACCCCAGAGGCCGAGGCAGCATTGCAGGATCTGAAGAAATACCTTTCCTCCACGCCAATACTGGTTGCGCCTAAACCACAAGAGCCGTTGCTGCTATATCTGGTGGTGATGAATCAAGTGGTCAGCGCCGCACTGGTGGCACAGAGGGAGGTCGACGAGGAGGCAGTGACGGCGGCAGAACCAGCGGATGGCAAGCCAAAGATTCCCCCGGCAGGGCCTGGTGCCGGCAAGGCGAGGCCCCCGGCAGAGTCTGATGCCACCAAGGCAGTGCCCGCGCGGTCGAGTGAGGTGGTGCAGAAGAAGAAGATGATGCAGCACCTGGTTTAGTTTGTCAGCTCCCTCTTGCAGGGAGCTAGATCGAGGTACTCCGGTGTGCAGAAATTGCTCTTCGGCCTCCTGATGGCCTCGACGAAGCTGCGTCATTACTTCCAAGCCCACGAGATCACTGTCGTCACCCGCCTCCCATTGCAACGGATACTGCATAACCCAGATGCGACCGGAAGGATTGTGGAATGGGCCTTGGAGTTATCAAGTTTCGGTTTGAAGTTTGAAAGTACCTCGACAATCCGGAGCAGAGTCTTGGTGGAGTTCATTGCAAAATGGACCTCAACGCCTGACGAAGAAATCCAGGAGACCACTCTCCCCAGCAAGGAAGCAGACCGCGACTGGATCATGTACTTTGATGGGGCTTTCTCGCTGCAAGGCGCCGGTGCCGGTGTGCTTCTCGTCGCACCCACCGGAGAGCACCTCAAGTACGTGATCCAGATGCACTTCCCCGGGGAGATGTCCACCAACAACACTGCTGAGTACGAGGGATTGCTCACCGGTCTCAGGATCGTGGCAGACCTTGGGGTTAAGAAGCTCGTCGTCAGGGGTGACTCGCAGCTTGTTGTTAGGCAGGTCAACAAGGATTACCAGAGCCCATTGATGGAGGCCTACGTAGATGAGGTGAGGAAGCTGGAGGAACGCTTTGACGGTATCCAAGCGGAACACGTCCCCCGAATGGAGAACGACATTGCCGATTACCTGTCAAAGTGTGCCGCATTCAAGCTACCTGTGGAACCAGGTACCTTTTTGCTCCGGTTAACTCAACCATATGTCGAGCCATCAACGGGGCAGAACAAGCGGAGGAAGTCAGGTCCCGGCAAGTACTTTCCTACCGAGCCCCCTGGGGCTGTCGGCAAGGGTGCTGCCGCGGACGCTGGGCATGCCCAAGAGCAACTGGCTCCGGCAGGGTGTCAAGCCCTGGCCGTAGAGACAGCCGCTCCCATGGCGGAAGAGATGCCTTTGGTCCTTGCCGTCGAGCCCCAGGCTCCGGCATGGGCGTAGCATACCGCCCAATTCCTCCAAACAGGGGAGCTTCCTGAGGAGCAGGAAGAAGCAGAGAAAGTAGCCCGTCGGTCCGCCCTGTACCAGTTCGTCGATGACGTCCTGTACAGGAGAAGGCCGAACGGTGTGAAACTGAAGTGCATCCCCCGGGAGGAAGGACTGGAGCTCTTGGTAGACATACATGGAGGCATATGTGGCTCCCACATAGGGTCGAGGGCCCTTGCCGGAAAGGCGTTCCGGCAAGGTTTCTTCTGGCCCACCGCCCTCCAGGATGCGACGGCACTAGTAACCAAGTGTGAAGCGTGTCAGTTCCATTCAAAGAAGCTTCATCAACCAGCTCAAGCCCTTCAAACAATCCCTCTCTCCTGGCCATTCTCGGTCTGGGGGCTCAATATACTGGGCCCTTTCCCCCGCGCTGTCGGGGGCTTTGAGTACTTGTACGTTGCGATCGACAAGTTCACAAAGTGGCCGGAGGTGGAAGCAGTGAGAAAGGTGACTGCTCAGTCAGCTGTCAAGTTTTTCAAGGGACAGGTCTGCCGTTTTGGTGTGCCAAACAGAGTCATCACCGACAACGGCACGCAGTTCACAAGCCACACCTTCATGCAATACATTCAAGACCTCGGCAGCAAGGTCTGTTTTGCTTCCGTGGCACACCCACGGAGCAACGGCCAAGCGGAGAGGGCAAATGCTGAAGTGTTGCGAGGCCTAAGAACAAAGACTTTTGACAAGCTGCGCAAGAGCGGAAGGCGCTGGATTGATGAATTGCCGGCGGTTCTTTGGTCGATCAGGACGACGCCAAATCGAGCCACCAGCCAGACACCTTTTGCCCTGGTATACGGGGTAGAAGCAGTTCTCCCCACGGAACTCATATACAGGTCACCTCGAGTGCTCGCTTATGATGAGCTTGAGCAAGAGCAGTTGCGCCAAGATGACGCGACGCTCCTTGAGGAAGATCGTCTTCGGGCGGCTGTGAGAGCAGCACGCTACCAACAAGCCTTGCGCCGCTACCATAGCCGCAAGGTTCATGCCCGAAGCTTTGAGGAAGGCGATCTTGTTCGTCGGCGCGTTCAGTCGGCCAAGAATTCCAACAAGTTGACGCCAAAGCGGGAAGGCCCTTATCGGGTAATGCGAGTCACCAGGCCCGGCGCAGTCCGCCTGGAGACCGAAGATGCTGTCCCAGTGAGCAACTCCTGGAACATCGAGCATCTTCGCAAGTTTTACCCATAAGGCGCATCTTGCCGGGCCTCCCGGCAAGCCACCTTTTGTACAAGCTTTGCCGGCAAGGCATGTGACCCTTCGTACAAAGCCAAGCGCAGACCCTGAGCATAAATAAATGAAGCGCTGGCGCCCTAAGTTATAGCATGCATGCTAGGTCGAGTCTCTTCCTTGGTTAGGGTTGATTGTGCTTAGCGGCGACTAACCCCTAGCCTAGAGGTCGAGTGCGCGTCTATCTGTTTATTTTCTGTCCTCCTTTGGTTCGCAGGGCACATGAGCACTTCTGCTGAGCTACTTGGAAGAAAGGAAACGGACCGACGTCCCGACCCCGGCAAACCAGAGTTGCCGGGGGCTGCAAGCACAAGGATCCAACCGCGGCAAGACAAGGTTGCCGGGGGCTGCAGATCCAGATAAGTCTTTCTTCCTCTATCATGCATTTCGGAACGGAACTGGGATATGTGAAACCTCATTTTATTTCTAGGCCACCGTGCTCCCCTTTTCTATACCCAAGGATTATCTCCTGGGCCCGGATTTGGTTGTAGTCGCGGTGGCAAGGAAGTAGAACGAGGAGCCTAAGCCCGCTTCATCCCTGCCTCTGCCAAGGGCGCGAGAATGGTCGAGCGAAGTGGGGGACGGCAAGGCCTGTTGCCGGGTGAAAATGTTTATCTTAAATTGTAACAAGGACTCGCTCCTTGTCGCGGGGTCTACCCACTAACGAAAACCCCGGCAAACATCCCTTTTTCATTAAAAGCATCCCACACAGGTACAGTCCGTACGGAATGAAAAACATGAGCAAGGGGGATTACAAGCTTTAAATTTAACAAGGCCCAAACAGATTAAAAAAGAGATAAGATGCCCGTGATCCCTTTCTTGTCCCTCTCCTCAGGAGGCAGGTCAAGGAGGCGAAAGGGCAAAAGGGGCGCCTAGGCGAGCTACGAGCAGCAGGAAGCACCAAGAGAACACCTCGGTGGCTGCCCACGGGTGGGCCGGTGATGACGGTGCCGGGAAAGGAGCTGGAAGACGAGGCGGCAACCGGCAATACGTGATGAAGGCGTCGGTGCCCGCGTACTCCGAGTTGACGGCCTTGCCGCCCGCCCTCTTCCTCTTTCGCAGCCTCCCAACACCGGCCGCCTAAGGAGACGGCCCCGAGAAGTTCAAGGAGCCTGCCCCACCCCCGGCAAAACTCTGCCGGAGGAGCGGCCAGGTGCAGATGCTGCTGCTATCGCACCCGCCCAGGCGCGGGGCGTCCGACGCCTAGTCGGACTCGTCCCCGTCATCTGCCCTGCTGTCCTCCTCATCACTTTCGCTCGAGGAAGAGCTTCCATCGTCGGAATCTCCGTTGGAGGAGCTCTCCACGCAGCACTTCAGGCGAGTCCCAAAGTCCCCGAAGACCTTGACGGAGAGCAGGCCGTCCTGCATTAATTTGAAGCAGAGGACGAGCCCCATCGTCAGGCTGTGGATGCGAGCGAACGTCTTCCATCCACGACGGAGGTACATGACCCGAGGAGCTGGGAAGTCGACGTCGACCCGCGTGCCCCCATTCCACAGCCCCTCATGTGCTATCTGAGGGATTGGGGCGGTTCACGCTCCATCTCCCGAGCAAACGGGGCGAGAAGAGGAAGACAAGCGGAGGCTTCCGAGATTGGGATTGCGCGAAAGGTAAAAGGAATAGTGCGCCCATGGTTTCCCCTTTTTATGGGGAAGGTGCGGGTCACGCTGCCCATTTACTATGATGTGACGCATGCGTGCAGGAACCGCCCCACGCATGTCGCCCACGTCACGCGCACCCCTCCACGCCGTGCGCAGGTCGTGTGAAGCGAAGCGCGCGAAAGGTTTTACCGCGGTAAAAACCGCCCCGCCTGCCCGCGCACGGTTTTGGGCCTGGCCCAACAACGTGTCGCGCTTATGTGTGGCCTAGATAATTTGTTTATTGATCTACTGCAATTGGAATCAGTATTTTATCATGTTCTGGTGATTTTTAACAATTGTTTTCGTGAACAGAAAGTTTCTGGAATTTTCAGCAAGATCAAATAACTATTATCCAAGAAGATCCTATAGGTTTAACTTGGCACAGACACTAATTAAAACATAAAAACACATCTAACCAGAAGCTAGATGGAAGATTTATTGAATAACAGCAAGTAAAAATATTGGGTTGTCTCCCAACAAGCGCTTTTCTTTAAAGCCTTTTAGCTAGGCATAGATAATTTTAATGATGCTCACATGAAAGACAAGAATTGAAGTGCAAAGAGAGCATCATAAAACACGTGACAAACACATCTAAGTCTAACATACTTCCTATGCATAGGCATATTATAAGCAAACAAATTTGCAAGGCAAGCAAAAACTAGCGAATGCAAGGAAGAAGAAAATGACGATAGCAATCTCAACATGAAGAGAGGTAATTTAGTAACATGAAAATTTCTACAACCATATTTTCCTCTCTCATAATAATTACATGTAGGATCATAAGCAAATCCAACAATATAGCTATCACAAAACATATTCTCTACATGATCCACATGCATGCAAAGTTGACACTCTTCCAAAATAGTGGGAATATCATTAACTAAAGTCATGACCTCTCCAAACCCACTTTTATCAAAAACTTCATAAGATTGATCAAAATCCAAATATGTGGGATCTAAAGTTGACACTCTTCCAAACCCACTTTCAATACTATTGCAAACATTATTATCAATCTCATATTCATCATGGGGCTTAAATAAATTTTCAAGATCATAAGAAGAATCACCCCAATCATGATCATTGCAACAAGTAGTAGACATAGCAAACTTAGCATCCCCAAGCTTAGGGTTTTGCATATCATTAACACAATTGACATTAAGAGAATTTATAGTAAAATCATTCCAATCATGCTTTTTATTTGAGCTATCATGAATCTCTTCATAAATTTCTTCATCACAATTTTCAGATTCACGAATTTCAAGCAAAACCTCATAAAGATAATCTAGTGCACTCAAATCACTAGAAATTGGTTCATCATAATTGGATCTCTTAGAAAGATTGGCAAGCGGATGAGGATCCATAGATTTAGGTTCTCTGTTTAGCAATAAATAAACAACTATTCCAACCAAACAAGCAAACGAGCCAAGTAAGACATCAAAGCAAACGAAAAGAGGAACAGAAGAAGGGCGAATAAAACGGCAAAGGTGAAGTGGGGGAGAGGAAAACGAGAGAAAAATGGCAAATAATGTAATGCGAGGGATAAGAGTTTGTGATGGGTACTTGGTATGTCTTGACTTGTGCGTAGACTCCCCGGCAACGGCGCCATAAATCCTCCTTGCTACCTCCTGAGCACTGCGTTGGTTTTCCCTTGAAGAGGAAAGGGTGATGCAGTAAAGTAGCGTAAGTATTTCCCTCAGTTTTTGAGAACCAAGGTATCAATCCAGTAGGAGGTCATGTTGAAGTCCCTTGCACCTACACAAACAAATAAGAACCTCGCAACCAACGCGATAAAGGGGTTGTCAATCCCTTCACGGTCACTTACGAGAGTGAGATCCGATAGAGATGATAAGATAATATTTTTGGTATTTTTATGATAAAAAGTAAAAGTAAAGAAAGCAAGTAAACAGTAATGGAAATAACGGGAGATTAATATGATGGAAAATAGACCCGGGGGCCATAGGTTTCACTAGTGGCTTCTCTCAAGATAGCATAGGTATTACGGTGGGTGAACAAATTACTGTCAAGCAATTGATAGAATTGAGCATAGTTATGAGAATATCTAGGTATGATCATGTATATAGGCATCACGTCCGTGACAAGTAGACCGAAATGATTCTGCATCTACTACTATTACTCCACACATCGACCGCTATCCAGCATGCATCTAGAGTATTAAGTTCATAAGAACAGAGTAACGCTTTAAGCAAGATGACATGATGTAGAGGGATAAACTCATGCAATATGATATAAACCCCATCTTTTTATCCTTGATGGCAACAATACAATATGTGCCTTGCTGCCCCTGGTGTCACTGGGAAAGGACACCGCAAGATTGAACCCAAAGCTAAGCACTTCTCCCATTGCAAGAAAGATCAATCTAGTAGGCCAAACCAAACTGATAATTCGAAGAGACTTGCAAAGATAACCAATCATACATAAAAGAATTCAGAGAAGATTCAAATATTGTTCATAGATAATCTTGATCATAAACCACAATTCATCGGATCCCGACAAACACACCGCAAAAGAAGATTAGATCGAATAGATCTCCAAGAGAATCGAGGAGAACTTTGTATTGAGATCCAAAGAGAGAGAAGAAGCCATCTAGCTAATAACTATGGACCCGAAGGTCTGAGGTAAACTACTCACACATCATCGAAGAGGCTATGGTGTTGATGTAGAAGCCCTCCGTGATCAATGCCCCCTCCCCCGGCAAGACGCCGGAAAAGGCCCCAAGATGGGATCTCACGGGTACAGAAGGTTGCGGCGGTGGAATTAGGTTTTCGTTGTCGCTTCTGATGGTTTGGGGGTACGTAGGTATATATAGGAGGAAGAAGTAGGTCGGTGGAGCCACGAGGGGCCCACGAGGGTGGAGGGCGCGCTTGGGGGGGCAGGCGCGCCCCCTACCTCGTGGCCTCCTCGTCTGTTGCTTGACGTCCACTCCAAGTCCTGTGGATCACGTTTGTTCCAAAAATCACATTCCCGAAGGTTTCATTCCGTTTGGACTCCGTTTGATATTCTTTTTCTGCGAAACACTGAAATAGGCAAAAAAAATAGCAATTTGGGCTGGGCCTCCGGTTAATAGGTTAGTCCCCAAAATAATATAAAAGTGTATAAATAAGCCCATTAAACATCCAAACTAGAATATATAATAGCATGGAACAATCAAAAATTATAGATACGTTGGAGACGTATCAGGAGGCAAGTTCTTTAGCACGAACATCAATGTTTGCACCAATTTTCAAGCATAGTTCATCATTTCATGCCTCCTCATATTGGACTTTCCGCTCAAAGATTTCGTATTTTTCCTTTTCCTCGGTGACGAGGGTTTCGAGTTCCTTAATGGTGATGGTGTGATTACTCACCATCTCCTTAAGCATACGAAACATGGTGAGCTTCTTTCCTTTGAGGGAGCACATGAACTTATTTAGTTTAGCAAGCATAGGATCATATATATCATCATCATCATGATTATCCTCCGCATCAAGATAGTCATCGCTAGGAGTAGAAGGAGTGAAAAGAGGAGGGTTTGATCATGGGGTTACCTTGACCTTGTCAGGAGAGTTTTGGTCCTCTCCATCTTCTACCACGGCCTTTGCCTTTAGGCACTTGTGAGCATTGCCCTTGTAGTCTTTAATATAGTTGTAGGTGACAACATCACCACTCTTGTTGACTAGCCTCAAAGTGTTTTGAGAATCTTGAGCTCCTCCGTCAACACCACTAACATCATCCGGATCGGATTCTTCATGAGCAACCATTCTTTCCCATCTCTCTTCTTGAGCTTGGAGTTCAAAGGATTTGCCAACTTCTTCTTAGGAAAGGTCTTGGGAAACCTTGGTTTATCTTCTCTCTTCTCATAAGGGCAATCGTTGGAGAAGTAGTTGGTTTCTTCACAGTTGTAGCATTTTCTCACTTTCTTCTTCTGGAATCTTCCCTTGAATTTTCTCGCGCTAAACTTCTTGACAAATAGGGCAATGTCTTCATATGAAGGGCTTTCATCGGAGTCAATCTCATCACCATCTTCATCCTCATCATCTTCTTCTTCTTCACTTTGCTCTTCTTCATATACATGCTTGGCCTTCAATGCAAGATTGATTTTTGATGTTGAGGTACCATGCATGGCAAGATGTTTTGTAGCATTTGCCTTTGACTCTTCGAATAGTTGGAAAGTGGATATGATGTCATCCGGAGTCATTTCCTCGAATCCATGGTGTTGTATTATATCCCACGCCATTTGGTGATGATACACAGCAAGAGCATGAAGCAACTTGTCCACGAGAAATTGCTTAGTCAAGTTGAATCCATCTTGTGTCTTGTCACAACACAAGGCTCGATGTCGGCGGTGAGGGTCATGAGACGCTCAAGGAGCTGCTTGGGGGATTCACCTTTCTCCATACAAAAGTTTTGCAATTGACCCTTGGCAATTTCATATTGAGCAAGCCGGAGAGTGGATGTACCGGTCTTGGTCCTCACAATGTTATCCCACAATTCCTTGGTACTTGTGATGTGTATGTATCGTCTCCTTTGCTTGTCATTCATACCTCTCCTTATGCACATGGTTGTTGTGTCATTCAGATTCTTGTCATATATTTCTCTTGGTGTAAGATTCTTCGGGTCAACAACTTTGTAGCCATACTCCAAGATATCCAACTTCTCATCATTTCCATATCGAAGATGATCCCGCATAGCAACTCTCCACAAAGCAAAATCGGTAGTGTCATCAAGTAAAGAAGGTTTGCGTTGAGGGTTATACATTGGTTTCTCTATTTGAGTTCTTGCATAAAGCCAAGGAACACTGGAGTGATCATTACTAGGAGGTTGTTGGCCAAGTTAAGAAGTAGGCACTGTTGGCCTCGAGGCCGCACCACCCGAAAGTGGTGCAAGCATCGTGGTTAATGTGGCTAATATCCTTTGGACCAAGGCCTCAAGAGAAGCATCATGCTCCTCCTTTTGCTTAGCAAGGGCCCGTTCCAGATCCTCAGAAGTAAAGGACTTGACTTCCATAGAAGCCTCGCCCTTATCCTTCGGATCTGCAACAAGGGGAGTCCCATCGGGGTTCATCTCGCACTAGGGCGGTTAAGCCACAATAATAGAGCACGAGGCTCTGATACCAATTGAAAGGATCGAGATGGACCTAGAGGGGGGTGAATAGGTACAATTACAAATTTTGATTATTACTTAGCAAGTTTAGGCAATAATGCAGAATATGAAAGTGAGCCTAACAATTGCAAGTATGATGTTAAGAGCTAAGCAAGGTAAACGAGTAACACAAATATGTGAGTAAGAAAGCACAATATGATATAAGTAAGGCCTAAGAGACAAGTAACCACACGTAGGAAGTTAGGGTTAGGGATAACCGCAACTCCGAGAGACGAGGACGTATGCCGATGTTCACTTCCTTGGAGGGAAGCTACGTCACCATTAGAGAGGTGGATGTTACCACGAAGGCACACCAACGCCACGAAGGCTCACCCTATTCTCCCTTTGAGACAAAACCACGAAGGCGTTTCCCAACCACTAGTGGTAGACCTTGGGGTGATCTCCAAACCCTCACAAACTTTCCGGGGTAATCACAATGGTCGATTCCTCTCCAAATGACTCCTACCGCCTAGGAGTCTCCAACCTCCAAGAGTAACAAGAACGATGGGGGAAAGCTCAAGACTTGCTCAAATCACGAATTCCTTTGGTGCAAATAAGGGGACGGAGTGCATCTATGTCTTGGGTGGACAACTTCTCTCAAATGCTCTCAAATCCCTTAGGGATCTAAGATTTGGTGTAGGAGAGTGAGAGAGAGAGTGAAAAGTGTTCTTGAGGATGTTTGAAGTCAATGGTCAACCCTCACACGGGAGAGGAGAGAGATATTTATAGTATGCCTCAATAAGTGGTCGTTGGGACCAAAACAACACTGCAGCGTCGGACGTCCGATACACACCGGACGACCGAGGGCCCGGCAGACACCGGACGTCCAACAGGGACCGGACGTCCGATGTTTTGGCATGGTATAGAAGGTACCAGACGACCGAGGGCTCGGCAGACACCGGACGTCCAACAGGGACCGGACGTCCGATGTTTTGGCATGGTATAGAAGGTACCGGACGACCGGAGGATCCCGGACATCTGATGTTTTGGCTCGGTAGAGAAAGTACCGGACGTCCGGTGAATACTGGACGTCTGATGTTTTGGTTCTGTATAGGAGGAACCGGACGTCCAGTGAGTACCGGTCGTCCAACAGAGACAAAGATCAGAAAATGAGTTTTAGAAGAAGATTTTGAGCAAGACTCACACAAGACCCCATGTTCCCCTCTTAATAGTGCGGGATCCCTATACTCAAGAACAAGCATACAAAAGGTGCCTAAGCCAGTAGACTTGTTTCTTCGTTCTTGAGGAAGATAAATATTTCCGAAGTCATAATCCACACACACATGATCCCGAGGGGACTAAAACCTGAGATATACTTGACAAACTTTGTTAGTCTCCTATGAGTATATTGTCATCAACATCAAAATAAGATTAAGGGCATGATTGCTCTTTCAGCGACAATTTTGAAAACCACAGCATGACAACGATTTTGTTCTTCTGCGCCTGGTGAATCTCTGGGTCCTCCGTGTAACCTGTAGGCTATCTCTACATCTATTTCATTAAGGTGGCACTCCCGTGGCTCTAGCCATCATGCCATAACGTGCAGGCCACTTGACATTACAACATATAACCATCTCATACATAAACTCATTGTCATGATGAATGCTATACCACATTGATGGTGCAATTCTTACTCCTCTTGTGTTTTGGAGATTGTTGACAGAAACAGGCATGGACTTATTTGTTTGCTAGTGCACATAGAGAGAAATAGTCCATGTAGAACCGAAGAAGATTGTCACTTTTGGTGTCAAGTTCGAGGAACTTCACCGAAGGATATCTAAAATACAAAGAAGGCATGTCATATCTCTCGAGGTAGCTCTGGCGAGAAGATTGATGTGAAGAAGTTGACCCCTTAAAATCTATTGCTATTGTGAACAATTGGTTCGGAGGTTGTTGAAAGTGCAACTATCCCTGGGTGGTTTTGGTAATTCCTAACTACATATAGCTCATTGAACTAATGCTATTTCAAGATGATCATTTCATAAAGTTCAATGATTGGCATGGCACGGACTAGGAACGTGGACCCCTCAGAATGCTAAGGACACATATTGGCTCAAGCTCAAGGCTCTACATTTTCATTTTAGTGATCCAAGATCACATTGAGTACATAGGAAAAGCCAATACTATTAAAAGGGGATAAGGTGTTGCTTAATGGCTTGGTTGCTCAAAATGCTTAGTGATATGCTCCAAAAGCCCTCGACCACTTTCTCATATCCACATATGTCCCGAACCAAAAGTCAAACTCGGCCCTACCAATTTGATCTATCCGGCGCCACTGAGTTCACTTAACATAGCCACTGCCAGAAACCCTAGTCAGTTCGGTCTCACCGATAGGGATCTCGGTCTCACCGAGATGGCATTGCAAACTCTCTGTTTCCCTTCATAACATTTCGGTCCAACCGAGATGAGCGATCGGTCCCACCGAGTTCGCAATGCAAACTCTCTGTTTCCCTTTCGTAACGTTTCGGTCTCACCGAAATGAGTGATTCTGTCCCACCGAGTTTGCCTAACCAACTCTCTGTTTGCCTATTACAAAAATCGGTCCTACCGAGTTTATGTGATTGGTCTCGCCGAGATTACATTATGCCCTAACCCTAATGAAATCGGTCCCACCGAGTTGACATGTCGGTCCCACCGAAAAGCCTAACGTTCACATTTTGAACTAAATCTGTCTGACCGAGTTTCATGATTCGGTCTCATCGAGTTTGGTAAATTGTGTGTAACGGTTAGATTTTATGTGGAGGCTATATATACCCCTCCACCCACTCTTCATTCGTGGAGAGAGCCATCAGAACGTGCCTACACTTCCGGCATACATTTTCTGAGAGAGAACCACCTACTCATGTGTTGAGAGCAAGATATTCCATTCCAACCACATGAATCTTGATCTCTAGCCTTCCCCAAGTTGCTTTCCACTCAAATATTCTTTCCACCAAATCCAAATCCGTGAGAGAGAGTTGAGTGTTGGGGAGACTATCATTTGAAGCACAAGAGCAAGGAGTTCATCATCAACACACCATCCATTACCTTTTGGAGAGTGGTGTCTCCTAGATTGGTTAGGTGTCACTTGGGAGCCTCCGTCAAGATTGTGGAGTTGAACCAAGGAGTTTGTAAGGGCAAGGAGATTGCCTACTTCGTGAAGATCTACCCTAGTGAGGCAAGTCCTTCGTGGGCGATGGCCATGGTGGGATAGACAAGGTTGCTTCTTCGTGGACCCTTCGTGGGTGGAGCCCTCCGTGGACTCACGCAACCGTTACCCTTCGTGGGTTGAAGTCTCCATCAATGTGGATGTACGATAGCACCACCTATCGGAACCACGCCAAAAATCTCCGTGTCTACATTGTGTTTGCTCCCTCCAAACTCCTCCCTTTACCTTCATGTGCAATGTTTTATATTCCGCTGCTATACTCTTAGACTTGCATGTGTAGGTTGATTGCTTGACTTGCGCTAAGTTGCTAAAATCTGCCAAGACTTAAAATTGGGAAAAGGATAGATTTTTATTTGGTCAAGTAGTTTAATCACCCCCCCCCTCTAGACATACTTTCGATCCTACAGTTGTCTGAAGAAAATTGACTGAGAAGATCGAAGGCGAAGCGAAGACGTAGAATTCAGTTTGTTCTTCTTCTTCTCTTTCTTGTGTCTTAGAACCAAGTACTATTAATAGGGGTATAGGTTATCGGAGCTTAGATCCGCTGCGATTCTTATCCCAAACCTATGCAAGTATGAGAGAAATCTCTTTGTGCTCTGAATGATTACCTATCAGCAATAGACGCAATTCTTCGGTGCTGCAGGAGATATCTTTCGGACTAAGGATTTAGAATTTCTTGCTCCGCAAGGAATGTTACCATTGTGCTCAACTTCCGACCGTTGGACTCGTGTCATTTGTCCATTGGTTGACGCACATGTCCATTTTGGCCATTTCCCATCAAGAAGGTTGCAGCTATAAATAGCCACCCAGCTCCAACATTGTCCGTTTGCTACTCCCTTAATATTTCTGACAAGATTGATTGAGCATCCCCTCTTCGAGTGATTAGTTTAAAATCCACGGAGAGAAAACCAAGAACCAAAACTTAGACAGTGGTTGAGCATCACAGTAGTTCTGAGTTAGAGTTCTTGTACCTATTACTCTTGAGAGTTGTGCACTCTCTAGATAGATAGGTGTCAGCTCGAGTGTTGAAGAGTTGTTGTCTTCACCGAGCAAGTTCTTCAGCAACCAAGAGTAATCGTGGTTTGCGAAGGTTTGGAAGTCACTGATAAGCATCTACCACGAGTGAAATCAACTGGAGTCTGATCAGCTCCTAGTTGAAGGAGAACTGGATGGAGAGAGGTTTTCTCCTATGTTCAATCACAAGTCCCTCCAACCAGACGTAGTCCTTTGGCAGAAGGACGAACTGGTCTACCAAATAAATTTGTCGCTATCGAGCACCACTGGTCATTTCTACTCACCCTGTATTTCACTCAGGAGTTATCTTTCATGCTCGGCAACGATTATGTATTTTCCTACGATCTGATCTATTGTCCTTCCTTTGTAAAGTACTACATATCTCTCTTACCTTTTGTGCAGTACCCTAGTGCAATCTCATCTGACTACATTTACCTCACTGTCGCATTTAGTTTTCATTCATGCTTTTGCAATTGCTAGTGAGTTGCATTACCATCATGATAGTTAAACCAGTCATCTACTATGCTCGAGCAATCATCGCTTTGTATCTCAAAGATTTTGTTCCTCAATAGGATATCTGCTTAAGTTTCATTTCTTTCTAGCTTATTTCGCTGGTGTGTCTGGGACAGATTCAAAGCGTCCGAAAGAATTTTTGAATCCCCCATTCACCCCCCTCTGGTCGATATACTGTCGGTCCTTACACACATCATATGCAAACTTGCAAAACCAAGTTAGACGTCCTCTAGTCAGTTTGGCAAATTTTAATTGCGTGACTTATAGGGTTTTCAGATAATACTAGCTACCTACATACATAATCAAGGCGATAATTCTTGTTGCTAGATTAATTTTTGAGGTATGTGAGGGAAGAGACTTAATTAAAAATCTCTAGCCCCACACTAAACTTCGTCAAATACGCATGACCCCCTAGAAGATCGTTCATCTTCATCACCCTCTTGTGTTTGCATCGGTTCACTATTCTTGACTATGATGAAGCCCAAAGAACTGTTAGAAGATTGCCGACAGACAGAGCCGGTCGATTGTCAGAACTTTGTACAAAGCTACATCATGTTGTCAATGAACTGAACCAAAGCAACACTCGAGGGAAGCATAGAAAGAACATCAAACCCTCACATCCACATGTGATCTAGATCGAAACATGCATCTACTCATAGAACTGCTCCTGAGGCCACTGTTGGGAAACATAGTAGAAAACAAAAAATTCCTTGCGATCACCCAGGTACAATATGAAGATGCATAAGCGGATTGGATCACGATCATTACCGACTCTGAGTAGCAGCAAAAGTGGACGAGTTGTTGTATATTGTACTTGGAGTCCCTCAAATCATAGATGAATGATCCCGCTAACCGCCCACGAACGATCCCTCGAACGGAAGACCTATAGCACGGCCTCTCTACTTAGTTGCAAGCATACTGTCTTCATAATATGGCAGCGCTTTGCCATCCAGAGCAAATCATCGCCTGTCGGGTGGTAGGTGCGACATATGCCAACGGGTGGCTTATCATTGTGGGAGCCAGTAAGACATCGCCGGTGCCTGGAAACGGGATAAGGCAAAGACATGCACGCCGGCGAATCTTACCCAGGTTCGGGGCTCTCCGTGGAGATAACACCCCTAGTCCTGCTCTGCGGGGTCTCCGCATGATCACTAGATCAACACAAGTAGCTACAAGTGCTCCTTGAGCTGTTTGGCTAGAGGAGTAAGAAAGGCAAGGCTAGCTCTCCTCTTCCCTCTACGTGGTGTCTAAAACTATCTCAGAGATCAACCCTTTGCATGGATGCCCTGGGGGGTTTATATAGGCCTACCACCCAGGGATACAATGGTAATCCGACTGGGTGCGGGTCCCAGCCGTCAGTGTCTGTGGTCGCCGGCTTCTTTGCCGACCGTTGGGGCCCGTCGACTGGTGGGTCCCATCGGCTGCCGGCCTCTTGGTCGACAGGCTGGCCCCACCGCCTGGGGGCCTTGTCGGCGGCTGGTTACTGTTGCCTCGCCCCTGATGACGAGGGCTTTGTCGAGGTAAGCGTGGCTACAGTGCCACCGCCTGGCGGGCTCTCACTGTAGCCTCACCTCGTCTTGTCTCCTTAATGATGCACATACTTCGAGGGAGGGAGGTACCCGGCTATTGGGAGCCGGCTACGCCTCAGGCCGACTAGGGGAGGCCTGGCCGCCTTCGAGCGTCTCTCTGGCTGAAGGGGCCCGCCGCCCGTGGGCCGTACTGGCGCCTGTCGTGGGTGACGTCACGGTCAACATGGCAATAGTGCCGCGCCGGACGGGGGATGGCTGACCCGTACGGCGCACTGTGGCCATGCATGCTCTGGGATTCGGGGGTGGCAGGCTATACTGTGGCTATGCCCCGTATCATCACCGTTATGTGGGTGCAGCCCTGGTGGGTGCAGTCTTGGCCGGCTTTCGGGAATTGGTCTTCTTGTGGCTGGCTTCTGGGAGTCGGTCTACTTATGGCCGGCTTCTGGGAGTCGGTCTTCTCATGGCCGGCTTCTGGGAGTCGGCCACCTTATGGTTATCTTCGGGGAGGTTCTCGAGGTCGGGTTGCCTTCCGGTAGTCGGCCTGTGAGATAGCCGACCAGGGGAAGGCGGCCCAGTGTTTTGGATGCTTGAAGGCCCAATCGGCCTGATAATTTTTCAAAGAGCCAGGGGGAGTCGGTTAGGCTACCCGTGGCCATTTACTCTGACAGTAGTCCCCGAAGCTGGTTGGGCTTCGAGGCTGAGAAGAGGACGAGAAGCTCGGTCAGCTTTCTATCTTGAAGAGCCAGCAGCTAGGAGCCGGCTTCGGTTGGGTACGCCGTCTTGGTGAGATTTTGAAGTCTGAAGGCGGGAGTCGGTTGGCGCGCACGCCGGGTTGCGGGCCGGCCACTCGCCGCCCGCGTACCACGTGGCACCCTCCGGCTGAAAAAAAGCCTGCCAGCCCACGCGCGCGACGGGACGTCGCCGCAGGCCGGGGGCCCATCACTCCCACGCCTAGGCCTAGGCGCGGATTCTCTGTGGCCCAAAGCGGGCCGCACGCCTTCCGGCGGCAATTTCTGCACGTCGTTAGGGTGCGGTAATCGCGGAACCTGGGGGAGTGGGCGCAGTTAATCCCACGTTCCCCCCCCCCCCCCACGCCTCGCCTCCTCGGCTTCGCTGCACGAGGCTATAAGTAGGGGGAGGAGGGGGAACGGCAGGCGCTCGCACGCTCCCCTCGCTCCGCCATTTTCTTCCTTTCCTCCTCCGCCGCTGCAGCCCTTCGCCGCCGCGCCGTCCCTCTAGTCTTCGCACTACCCCGTAGCTTCGCCACCGCGAGGCCATGATTTCGCCGTTGCCGCGCCCTTTCTCGCCAGCTTCTTGCTGTCATGCAGCACGGCGGAGACTGGGACGGCTCCAACGTCCACGCGGACCACATCGACTTCCTCCGCAAGACGCGGCGGATGCCCGGCGAGGACCAGGTGCGGGTCCGTCTTGCGCCGAAGAAGGAGATCACGCCGGCGCTGGAGGAAGGCGAGCGGGTAATCTTCCGCTCGCACTTCCTGCGTGGCCTTGGCCTGCCCGCGAGCGCCTTCTTCCGCTCCTTCCTCGAATTCTATCGGCTCCAGCCGCACCACCTCACTCCAAACACGGTGGTGCTGCTGTCCGCCATCGTCACTCTGTGCGAGGGCTTCCTCGACGTCCTTCCCACCCTCGAGCTCTGGGGGGAATTCTTCCAATCCAAGCTTGGCACCCGCATGCAAGTCGTGCCGGCTCAGAGCGGCGCCTTTATCGCGGTGCGGAGGCTAGCAGCCGACAACCCCTTCCCTGCCATCACGCTGATCCAGTCGGTGAAGCTCTCGCAGAAATCATACTTCTACGTGAAGAACGTTGCCCCGCGAGGCGACTACGTCAATTTGCCGGCTTATGTAGCCGGCTCCCCGGCTGGGAGGCGGCCCCAATGGTCCTATCGGGCCAGGACGCTGTCGCCAGCTGGAGTCGCCGCCGTCGCCCGACTCCGGGTAATGATCCAGTCGGAGGGCCTGACTGGGTCTGACCTGCTGGCCGCCTTCGTGGTGCGCCGGGTGCTCCCACTTCAAGGCCGCCCTCATTTGATCAGTCAAATGAGCGGCCAACTCGATCCGAGTCGGATGTGCACCAAGGAGATGCCTCATGACGAGGTGGCTCATATGGTGAACTATCTCGCGAATTGCAAGCTCTCTGTAGAGTGGCAGTTTGGCAAGGAGCCGTACTCCCGTGCTAATCCCCCGCCCATGGTATGCTTTCTTTATCTTCTCTTCTTTAATTTTGTCACCAAGTTTTTCTTGGCCGACTCTGACCAGTCGGCACGTCTTGGCAGAGCCCTCTCCTTCGACCTGCGGCCGGGACAGCGGGGGCGGATCGCCAATTTCTCCCCGACCGGGTGGAGCATGACTTGGAGGACCTCGACTGGGGGCGGCCGCCATGGACGATAACACCGAGGCAGGAGGCGGCGAAGCAGGCGGCTCCGGGCTTGGAGCCAGCTTCGACGACTGGCCGGAGGACGACGAGGCGGAAATCGCCCCGTGCCGCCAGCCGGCATCCGACCATGGCGCGGGTTCATCCGCCGCGCCGCCTGCTCGAGGCGGCGCGCAGAAGCGCCGGGCCACGTCGGGCTTGTTCGGCAGTCGGCCGAAGAAGCCCAAGAGCGGGGCGGTGGCGACCAGGCGGGATGAGGCGGCCGCGAAGGCGGCCCGCTTCCGCAAGGTGGTGAAGCAGCCGCAAACGGTTTCGGCGTAAGTGTCGATTCTCTTGCATATTCCTTCTTCTTTTCTTGTCGATTTCTGAATCCTTGTCTTGTCTTATCAAATAGGGCTCCGCTCTCTCTTGAGCGGATTGCTGCCGCCTCCGTGGTTGGATCGGCAGGAGGATCCGCAAACACCCGCCGCATGGACCCCCGTGCCAAGCTTCAGGCGGCAATGGAGCGGAATGCGCGGGAGGCGCGGGAGGACCGGGAGGCGGAGGAGCTGAGGGTGGCCGCTGCCAAGGCGGCGGAGGAGATGGCGGAGGAGTCGGCGAAGGCACAAGCCGACGCGGCGGCCAAGGCCCAGGCGGAGGCTGCAGCCGCAGCGGCAGCGGAGGGGGCCTTGCTTGTCACCCCCCTGCGTGTCGCGGCGCCCGAGATACCGGAGCCCCCGCCGGAGGAAGCCGGCGGCGACCTGCCGGGGATGGAGAGGGAGGAGGACGACGTCGTTGTCCGGGAGAGGGAGGCGACACCACCATCGCCGACTAGGGCGGACCGAGGCGGCCGACTTGACGCGCCGCCTGTGCGGCCGGCTGGAGGTGAGCCGGCTGCGAAGATGGACCTGGTGGTCCAATCGTCATCATGCCAGCGCGCGGGGAAGGCGACTTCGGCGTCGGACCCGCAGAAGGCGGCGGGCTATAGCTCGTCGACCTAGGATCTGGAGTCAGCCAGCGCCAGCTCGGGGTGGACGCCGGGTGGCGGGACGGCCGTGGTGAACGTGGCGGCGCAAGAAGTCCGGAACCGGCTTCAGTCCCAGGCCACCGTGCTGAGGCAGTACAATGACGAGTTCCTCGCGACACGGGCAGCCATTCGGGTGAGTCTTCCCGCTTTTTTGTTTCTTGATCTTGATTTCTTCCGTGGGGGCGCGTCAGCGCACCCACTGGGTGTAGTCCCCGAGTTCCGAGTCAGCTGCTGAGCAGGCGGCTTGGAACTTCTTGGAAGACTTTGATTGCTTATCTTGCTCTTGTTCGCTTCTCTGTCCGACTTGCAGGACTACCACAATCTCTGTGCGGCTACCTTCAACTCCCAGGCTCGGGAGCTAACCCAGAAGACTGCTGATCTAACCAAGAGCTGAAGTAAGTACTTCATCTTTTATCTCACGTGGGGGCGTGTCAGCGCACCCACTAGGTGTAGTCCCCGAGATTCGGGCCGACTGCTGAGCAGTCGGGTCGGATCTTTCCTGACGACTTCTTTCTTATTGCTTTTTTCTTCTTTGTCGTATCTGCAGAGGCCAATGCCAGCCTGAGGGAGCAGCTGGGGGACCCAGACCGCCCTTCCCGCCAAGGAAGCCGAGTTCGACGCCTTGGTTTAGGAGCGTGACCGCCTGGTCAAGAGGCTGGCCGACCAGGAGGAGAGCCACAAGGCGGCCCTGAAGGCGGTGCAGGACAGCGAAGCCGCCCTTCAAGCCGAGTACGAGACCGAGGCGGCGAGCTGGGCTGAGGCAAGGCAGTCGCTGATCAGCGGCTACGGCCAGATCGAAGACTTGGTCGACGGTAGGCCGCCCTCTTCTTCGTTTCTTGCTTGCCGCTTGCCATTTTAGTCCATTTCCTGACTTTGTGTTTTTTCTCTTTCTTTCTTTCTTGTGCAGAGTACTTCCCTGGTTACTCTACCGCCGCCAACCAGGTCGTCGAGGCCCACCGCGAGGCACGAAGGCAAGCCGGTGTGGAGATCGCGTCGAACGCTCGTTGGTCGCTTGAGGAGCAGCTTCTGGCGATCCAACCCCGCCTCCAGCCGACTCACTGCATGCTCCGCCGTCTTCAGCGCGTTGGGGCGCAAGTGCTGGCCGCCCTCTGGCCTGGCGAGGCGGTTCCCTGTACCCCCAGTCGGACTACCGACTGGCTGGAGGTAGCGGTTGGCCGCTTCGAGGCATGGAAGGCTTCTGCAGCTCAGTCAGGCGCCAGGCGGGCGCTGGAGTTCGTCAAAGCCTGGTATCCCGAGTTGAGCTTGGACCAGCTGGCCACCTGGCGGCAGGAGGCTGACGAGGAGTTGGAGGCGGTGCGGCCGGCTATCATCCAGCGCGCTTCGGCAATCACCGACTACACCGACACCAGCGCCTTTGCTCCTGAGGTGGATGATAACGGCATTGCTCAGCCGGAGGAGTGGTTCGGGCTGAACCCGGCGGATGGTGAGGACTCGGCGGAGGAGATCGACTCCAGCGATGAGGGTGAAGAGGAGGAGGGAGAGGATGCTGAAGACACCGTGCCAGACGGTGGAGCAACCAGCCAGCCTCAACTTGATCGTGCCTCCATCAACGAGGCGCGTGCGAGCGCGCCGCCTGCAGCCGGCGATGATCAAGCCGAGACTCGCCAGCTGGCCACTCCTCTAGCCGGCACTGCCGTCTCCACTGACCAGCTCGGCTCGCCTGTTGCGCCCTTAGTCTGATCCGCCACCTTTGCTTTCCTGTTTATTGCTCTTCGAACAATATTTTGTTAAGTTTGCGCTGTTCCACCCACTGGGGGTGTATTCAAATTATGTTGACTGCCGGCCTGTTGAAGGCCTTATGTGTAAATATAATCATGCATGTGTTTGGCTTCCCATTGTTCTTGCTTTTCATCCTTTGGCTATTTCCTTTGCCGCCCTCTCTTGGTCGCCGCCTTCCTAGCCGGACAGCTGCTCTGCAGTCTGTGGCTAGAGAAGTGCTTTGGCCGGTTGGGAGGGCAAGTACTCTAGCTTTCTTGGATTGTAGCGAAGTGAATGGGAAGCCGGCCAGCCGGCTGTACTGACAACCGGTAGGTGTGTTATATAGGTTCGTTAGTCCTTAGCCATTTTTCGTGTGGGCATCCTTTCCTGCCTTTGGCTCTTGCCAGTCGGACAGTCGGTTTTTCGAGCTGCGACTTTCAATAAGAGAGGGCTCGGGTGCCGGCACACTACTTGTCTGACTTCAGGTAGAACTTTAATATAACTCAAGGCGGCCAGTCCCCGGGCCGACTCTTCGAACCCGGTGCCAGATAGAAAATCAAATGTAATAGTACATTCATAGGTATGACACTCGTCATTCATAGATAAAAGAGGGTAGTCCCCGAGTGCGCCTCGGGGGGCCCGTTGTCTTGTACTTAATACAAAAAGGTAGCATGATACATACTGCTTTTAACTGTAAAATCTTCTCAGGAGATTGGCGTTCCATGGTCATTCCGACTCCTTGCCGGAATCATCCCTCTTGCATGCCTTCGGCTTCTGTGCATCGATCAGGGAGTAGGAGTCATTGCCTAGGGCCTAGCTGATGACGAATGGGCCTTCCCAAGGGGCCGAGAGCTTGTGCTGGCCGGCTGTTCGCTGGATCAGCCGGAGCACAAGATCGCCTTCTTGGAAGGATCTTGGCTTGACCTTCTGGTTGTGGTAACGGCGCAAACCCTGCTGGTAGATGGCGGACCGGCTGAGTGCTAACAGCCGGCCCTCTTCCAGCAGGTCGACACCGTCTTCTCGCGCTTCCTTGGCCTCCGCCTCCGTGTACATGGTGACCCGAGGCGAGTCGAACTTGATGTCAGTTGGGATGACAGCCTCGGCACCATATACAAGGAAGAAAGGAGTGAAGCCGGTTGACTTGTTCGGGGTAGTACGCAGACTCCAGAGGACAGCCGGCAGCTCATCGAGCCAGTAGCCGGCCGAACGCTCCAGTGGTACGACCAGTCGGGGCTTGATGCCGGAGAGGATGAGGCCGTTTGCTCGCTCGACCTGGCCGTTTGACTGCGGGTGGGCAATGGACGCTAAGTCCAGTCGGATGCCCTGTGTCGCGCAGAAACGTGCCAGTGCTCCTTTGGCAAAATTCGTGCCGTTGTCGGTGATGATGCTGTGTGGTATACCATACCGAGTGGTCATATCTGCGATGAATGTCACGGCATTCGGCCCATTCAGCTTCTTGATTGGCTTCGCTTCAATCCACTTGGTGAATTTGTCCACGGCGACAAGCAGATGTGTCATGCCGCCGCGGGCCGTCTTGAATGGGCCCACCATGTCCAGCCCCCAGACGGCAAAGGGCCAGGTGAGGGGGATGGTCTTGAGTGCAGAAGCTGGCAGGTGTTGCTTGGAGCTGAAGACTTGGCACCCTTTGCAGCATTTGACTAATTCCTTGGCGTCTTCCAAAGCAGTCGGCCAGAAGAAACCATGGCAGAAAGCTTTGGCGACAAGTGATCTTGAGGCCGTGTGGTGGCCGCATTCACCTTGGTGGATATCCTTAAGGATTGCTATGCCCTTCTCTGGCTCGACGCAGCGCTGGAACACTCCAATGACGCTACGCTTAACAAGTTCTCTGATTATTATTGCATATGCTCCGGCTCGGCGTTGAACTAGTCTTGCCGAGATCTCATCAGTCGGCAGCTCTCTGTTTACTAGGAAGTTGAGGATGGTCTGGGCCCATGATGGGCTCGTCGACATCTTGCAGCGCGTCGGGGCAAGCGCCATCGGGCGTAGCGGGCTGGCTACGCTCGCGGGGGAGGAAAAGGGTTCCGTCCAGAACAGGTCTCCGGACGATGGTGCACCTGACCCCACGGTGGGCGCCAAATGTCGGGTGGTAGGTGCAACATATGCCAACGGGTGGCTTATCATTGTGGGAGCCAGTAAGACATCGCCGGTGCCTAGAAACGGGATAAGGCGAAGACATGCACGCCGGCGAATCTTACCCAGGTTCAGGGCTCTCCGTGGAGATAACACCCCTAGTCCTGCTCTGCGGGGTCTCCGCATGATCACTAGATCAACACAAGTAGCTACAAGTGCTCCTTGAGCTGTTTGGCTAGAGGAGGAAGAAAGGCAAGGCTAGCTCTCCTCTTCCCTCTACGTGGTGTCTAAAACTATCTCAGAGATCAACCCTTTGCATGGGTGCCCTGGGGGGTTTATATAGGCCTACCCCCAGGGATACAATGGTAATCCGACTGGGTGCGGGTCCCAGCCGTCAGTGTCTGTGCTCGCCGGCTTCTCCGCCGGACGTTGGGGCCCGCCGACTGGTGGGTCCCGCCGGCTGCCGGCCTCTTGGTCGACAGGCTAGCCCCACCGCCTGGGGGCCTTGTCGGCGGCTGGTTACTGTTGCCTCTCCCCTGATGACGAGGGCTTTGTCGAGGTAAGCGTGGCTACAGTGCCGCCGCCTGGCGGGCTCTCACTGTAGCCTCACCTCGTCTTGTCTCCTTAATGATGCACATACTTCGAGGGAGGGAGTTACCCGGCTATTGGGAGCCGGCTACGCCTCAGGCCGACTAGGGGAGGCCTGGCCGCCTTCGAGCGTCTCTCTGGCTGAAGGGGCCCGCCGCCCGCGGGCCGTACTGCCGCCTGTCGTGGGTGACGTCACGGTCAACATGGCAACAGTGTCGCGCCGGACGGGGGATGGCTAACCCGTACGGCGCACTGTGGCCATGCATGCTCCGGGATTCGGCGGTGGCAGGTTGTACTGTGGCCACGCCCCGTCTCATCACCGTTATGTGGGTGCAGCCCTGGTGGGTGCAGTCTTGGCCGGCTTCCGGGAGTTGGTCTTCTTGTGGCCGGCTTCTGGGAGTCAGTCTACTTATGGCTGGCTTCTGGGAGTCGGTCTTCTCATGGCCGGCTTCTGGGAGTCGGCCACCTTATGGTTATCTTCGGGGAGGTTCTCGAGGTCGGGTTGCCTTCCGGTAGTCGGCCTGTGAGATAGCCGACCAGGGGAAGGCGGCCCAGTGTTTTGGATGCTTGAAGGCCCAATCGGCCTGATAATTTTTCAAATATCCAGGGGGAGTCGGTTAGGCTACCCGTGGCCATTTACTCCGACATCGCCAGAGAATTAGAGGCAGGATATTAGAACCACACTGGGCTTCTAATTATGAGGATTAGAGGATCTATATCAAGCTCTAATTGATCAACTAGGACCAAGTACAACTATAACTAGAGAACTAGAGGAGGCTTCGAAACTTGTGTCATCAATAGTGCAAAATCCACTAGTATATATAAGTTGGAGGGAGAGAGAGGGGCGCCACACAAGGAGGGAGGGCTTCCCTCCTTGGTGCATCGGCCTAGGGGGAGGGGAAACCCTCCCCTGGTCCAATTCGGCCTCCCCTCCAAGGAAAGGGGGCGCCTTCCCCTATTGGGCCATCGTGGCGTAATTCTCCTTCCACCACTTGGCCTTTTAAGGCCCGTTGACATTAAACTAAGTATAAAGCCTCATAACAATTACTAGAGCCTTTTTTATTAATTTAACATCACCGAAAAGATTTTCCACCTATATATTATTTATTGGGAATACTCGGTATTTCCCGATAAACACCGAAACCCTTCCAGTGACCCCGAAACGGTTATGGTTCCTCTCAAAACTATTTCGAATATTAGTGAAAATTTTCCACAAATAAATCCTCGATACTCTCATCCTACTAACACTCATCAGACCATGATTACCTTAAGCTTTTGATCCATTAGGTTTGGTAAAACATAGACATGAACGAAACTCCTTCGTTCAATGACCGATAGCAGAACCATGGACGTCCATATCGATCCCTATGATTACACAAATGACATTCAAATGAACCTTTGGTTATCATGTGATCTTACCTTTGCTCGCGATACTTTACAATGCCCGAGGAGTGTCGGTGTCCTCCTGAGTCATACACATGTTCACTATACCGTTATCCTTGTTATTGATTTTGTTCTTCTTTCTTGTTGAAGTGTTCCGGCATCCCCGTGTGTCGGTGTACAAAAGTAGGGGCGCTCCTTTTTACCCCTTTACTTGTGCACAGGAAGTCAGAGCCACGCCCACGGCCACACTAAGTAGGGCAGAGGAGGGAAGCCAAGGGCACAAGACGGGTAGAGCAATGCCAAGACCGGAAACACAAAGAGCAAGAGGGCGAGGTGGACTCTCCCGGCAAGATCCTTGCCGGGGCAGCCTCCGCAGCCCCGGCAAGAGCCTTGCCGGGGCAACTTGCCCGACGCCAGCAGAGCAAGCTGCCCTTGAGCCCGCGGGTTCTAACACCACCAACCAACCACATTGGAACTAAGGCTCGGGAGGCACCTCTGTGGTGGCATGCAGATCTCCGTCAAGATCATAAACACGCGAGATCAGATGAGGACCAGAAGAAAACGACCCTCGGTGAGATCCTTGCCAAGGAAATCCACGAGACCCCCGGAAAGACCCTTGCCGGGGCCCCGCAAGGCCCTTGCCGAAGACACTTACGGGGCCGCGGCCAAGCCCACGTCTGCCAAGACTACACCGCCGCTCCCATGCAGCTGCTAGCTCAACCAGCTGGGCAGGCACCTCCGTGGCAGCATGCGGCCTCTACGCCGACTCAGCTAGCACCTGCGTGGTGGCATGCAGATCTTCGTGAAGACTCCACCACTGCGCCAGCCCAGCAGCCAGCCAATGTGGCGCGACAACGCCTCGTCAGCTCGGACGCGCGTCACAGCCAGGCGAGGCGGCGACAGCTGGGACGAGCTTCCTTGCCGTCCCCGATAAAGCAAGAGGGGCACGTCGGCAGCGCATTAAATGCGTTTGTCCGATGGTGCCAGAGGATAGACTCATCCACTGTTCACCTTTCCACCTCCTGTGTGCCACTGTGGCAACCCCTTTTATCTATAAAAGGAGGCCCGAGGCGACCAGGAGAAGGATTCGGATCTTTTTGACTAGGGACACACCGTAGCTAGTTCAAGAACTCAAGAACACTCAAATACATACACCAAAGCAGGACTAGGGTTTTACGCATCCTCGTGGCCCGATCCTGGGTAAACGATCCTTGTGCTTCCTGCCAGACCTGCTCTTTGCACAACCCCGCGCCCGCCAACCGTAGAAGGGATCCCAGTGATCCCATAGGTGTCATTCCCACCGACATCTTTGGCGCGCCAGGTAGGGGGCGCGCAGTTGTGAGAATCTGGTCTAGCAGTTAGTCTAGTCGTTCTTGATCACAATGGCTCCCAAGGAGAAGACGATCATGGCGATCGGTTCGTCGGGAGCCGAACAACCCGTACCAGTGCGGGCGAGTGGCGAGGCGGTCGCGGACGGAAGCCGAGGCGCGGCCCGCGAACACCCGCATCGCTCCGGCAGTCAAAGCAGGGCGAGCGGCATCGTTCATGCGCGAGACGACGGTCCGCACGCCGCCAAATCCAAAGACGAAGCCGGGCCCCCTGTAGGTGGCGCGGGGCCCTCCAAGGGCGACGACGTGCCGCCCACGGGTGGCACGGCGACTTCCAAGACGCCCATGCCAGCGCCCACGACGCGCTCTTCCCAGGTTGTGTGTGACGAGCAGCGTCGTCACGCTGGCGACCCTGGGCGCCGTCGTGGAAAGAGTCATGTACCTCATTCGCGGGACGTAGAAGACCAGCATGCACGCCGAGGCATCGTCGAAAATGGAGCACAGCCGCAAGGCCGTGATAGAGCTCCTTCTAACATGGTTAGAAGTCGGAGCGTGTCACGGTCCACGCAGCATTCGCCGCCACCCACGCCAGCAGAAGCCTTGGCGCGCGAAGTTGCTCCTCGATTTTCCTCCAGCTGCGGAAAAGCTCGACGAGTTGAGAGCCACAATTCGAAGCCTCATCGGCGTGTCCAACAAAGATGAGCTGCGGCCAGCGGGGCCCTTGGGCCGGCGCTCCGTCGAGCCACCGCATGCCAGTGGTGGCAAGACTGGAGGTGCTGCGGCCACGGTGCACTCTCCTCCCCCGCGCCAGCCACCACGGGTGTCGGTCCGTCGTGATGATGCTAGTGATAATATATCCATAGCGTCATCCAACCCACGGACCCACCATGATCAGCGCCAAGTTCTTCAGGAGCGAGCCCATGAAGACGCTCAAACCACCATCGAGCGCCGGCGCGATGCCCGCCACCAGTCAAATAGGCAGGCGGGGCCCACTATGGACCACCCAGCTCCAGGAGGCCCTGGCGGCCTACCTTACGAGGTGGGTTGCCCAGCCTTTACCCGTGAGCTGCGGCAGTTCCGGTGGCCCTCCCACCGCACGTTCAAGGCCGGCGTCGGCGAGAAGTACAACGGCAAGACCCATCCGTCGGAGTTCCTCAGCATCTATACTATCGCCATGCAAGCTGCTGGGGGCCGCGATGACAAGGTGCTTGCCAACTACTTCCCGTTGACACTTAAACCCAATGTTATGTCATGGTTGATGCACTTGCCGGCGAACTCCATTTCTTCTTGGTCGGATCTGTGTCATGAATTCGTTGGTGCCTTCACTGGAGGCCACCAAGCTCATGGCCAGGCAAGCGATTTGCATATCATTCCCCAGAAGGAAGGTGAAAACCTGCGCAAGTACATACAGAGATTCAGCCGGGTGCAGTACAACATCCCAGATGTTCATCCCGCCGTCGTGATCAGCGCATTCCATCAGAATGTGCGCAACCGCAAGATGCGTGAAGAGCTGGCGATGAACAAGGTCAAGGATGTGGCCGAACTTTATGTTTTGGCCGATAGATGCGCTCGAGCTGAAGAGGGAAGGAAGTACCCCGGGGAGGACGCCGGCGCGGAAACCGACTCTACAGACGAAGACACCGCCGCCCCGACGAAGAAGGGCCAGCGTCGCAACAGGAAGTGCAAGGGCAAGGCCGTGGTTGCCGTTGAGGGATCCGACGACACCGGCGCTGCCAAGAAGGCCAAGGCAGACGACCCCGGCAAGGAGATTGCCGGGTGCGCCGCTTGCCGGGCCTTGGCAGCTGCCGACAAGCCCGGAAGCTCCGACAAGTAGTATTGCAAGATCCACCGCACCAAGGGCCACGACCTCCAGAACTGCCAACAAGTTGAGCTGCTTGCTGAAAAGCAAGAAGCCGAGTATGAGAGGCGGGACAAGTAGAAGGGTCGGGATGGTGCTGAAGGATCCGACAAGAAGCATGGCGGCCAAGGAGGCCACCGCGGCAAGGATAACCAGCAAGAGAGGCCCGCTCGGGGCCGCGACAAGAAGCAGGAAGACGATGATCATGACGAGGACGACGAGTCTGGCGAGCATGAGTTTTAGAAAGCTACGGAGGCCATGTGCGTCGACGGTGGCACCTCGCTGCATACTTCTCACCGCCAGTTCAAGAAGTGGGCGCGTGAGATCATGGCAGCGGAACCATCGCTCGATGCTCAAAAGCCACTGAAGTGGTCCAGCACGCCTATCATTTTTTACGCCGAGGACCACCCTGATCGCACAACTGCGGTCGGGTGTTTGCCGTTGTTGGTTTCACCAATGATACGCATCCTCAAGGTGACAAAGATGCTAGTTGACGGCGGGGCCGGTCTGAACTTGATCTTGCCCGTTGTGCTCGAAAGGCTGCACATTCCTGATGGAGACCTCGAGGAGACGGGCACGTTTCAAGGGGTCAACCCGGGAAGGAGTCAGCCAAAGGGTAAAGTCACGCTGCCTGTGACGTTCGGAGGCGAGTTGAACTATAGGACGGAGAGGATTGTCTTCGATGTAGCAGAGACCCCCTTGCCTTACAACGGGATCCTCGGCCGCCCGGCACTAGCCAAGTTCATGGCGGCGGCGCATTACGCCTACAACACGCCGAAGATGCCTGGGCCGATGACCATCATCACCGTCCCCTGTGACAAGAAGGATGCGCTGATCTGTGCCGACCAACTCTACCGGGAAGCAGTTGCAGCGACTGCCGCCAAGGCACTTGCTCCTGCCGCTGAAGCTCCGGGAGGGAATAAGAAGACCGGCAAGACCTCTTGCACCCACTCCGGCAAGCGCACCTCTTCGGAGTGTTGTACTCCCGTCGAGGACGTGCCAGAGAGCTCCACCGGCAAGAGCAAGAAATCCAGAGCTGCACCACCAGAGACCAAGAAGGTGTCCGTCAAGGAGGATGGCACGGGAGGGGCTTTCACCATAAGCTCCACCCTCGACAGCAAATAGGAAGGCGCGCTCGTCACCTTCCTGCGGGCGAATGTTGATGTGTTTGCATGGCAAGCATCCGACATCCCCGGCGTTCCCAGGGAGGTGATTGAGCACCATCTTGCTGTCCGTCCTCATGCGCGACCCGTCAAGCAGAAGGTCAGGAAGCAAGCTTTGAAAAGGCAAGAGTTCATCACAGAGGAGATCAAGAAGTTGGAAGCGGCAGGCTTGGTGAGAGGAGTACTCCATCTGACGTGGTTGGCCGATCCGGTGGTGGTGCGCAAGGCAAATGGGAAGTGGAGGCTGTGTATTGACTACACAGATATCAATAAGGCTTATCCCAAGGACCCTTTCCCGTTGCCGCGCATCGACCAGATTGTTGACTCCACGGCCAGGTGTGATTTGTTATCATTCCTCGATGCCTACTCAGGATACCACCAGATCTTCATGACAAGAGAGGATGAAGAGAAGACAGCATTCATCACCCCATGTGGTATGTATTGCTTTTTACGGATGCCTTTTGGGTTGAAGAGTGCTGGCTCAACGTTTGCAAGGGCAGTCCAAATTGGTTTTGAGCCCCAGCTACATAGAAATATGGAAGCTTATATGGATGACATAGTGGTCAAAACCAAGGACAAGGCAACACTTGTACAAGATTTGGAAGAGACATTTGCAAATTTGCGCAAGATCAACCTCAAGCTGAACCCTGAGAAGTGTGTCTTCGGCGTTCCGCCCGACAAACTTCTCGGGTTCTTTGTGTCACGGCGTGGGATCGAGGCAAACCCAGACAAGATCAAGGCTATCGAGCAGATTGACGCACCCAAGCGGATCAAGGATGTGCGTCGGCTCACCGGCTGCGTTGCCGCCATGAGCAGATTCATCTCCAAGTCTGCTGAGCGTGCCCTTCCCTTTTTCAAATTCTTGAAAAAGGCGGGCCCGATGGAGTGGACCCCAGAGGCCGAAGCAGCGCTGCAGGATTTGAAGAAATACCTCTCCTCTACACCGATACTGGTTGCGCCTAAACCACAAGAGCCGTTGTTGCTGTATCTGGCGGCGACGAATCAAGTGGTTAGCGCCACGCTAGTGGCGCAGAGGGAGGTCGACAAAGAGGCAGTGGCAACGGCAGGACTGGCGGATGGCAAGCCAGAGATTCCCCGGCAGGGCCTGGTGCCGGCAAGGCGAGGCCCCCGGTAGAGTTTGACGTTGACGGGACAGGGCCTGCGCGACCAAAAGAAGTGATGCAAAAGAAGAAGATGATGCAGCACCCGGTTTATTTTGTCAGCTCCCTCTTGCAGGGGGCTAGGTCAAGGTACTCCGGTGTGCAGAAATTGCTCTTCGGCCTCCTTATGGCCTCGAGGAAGCTACGCCATTACTTCCAAGCAGATGAAATCACCGTCATCACCCGCCTCCCATTGCAATGGAACCCAGACGCAGCCGGGAGGATTGTGGAGTGGGCCTTGGAGCTGTCGAGCTTTGGTTTGAAGTTTGAAAGTACTTCGACAATCCAGAGCAGAGTCTTGGCGGAGTTCATTGCGGAATGGACGTCAACGCCCGACGAAGAAATCCAGGAGACCACTCTCCCCGGCAAGGAAGCAAGCCGCAACTGGATCATGTACTTTGACGGGGCTTTCTGGCGGCAAGGCGCCGGCGCTGGTGTGCTGCTCGTCGCACCCACCGGAGAGCACCTCAAGTATGTAATCCAGATGCACTTTCCCAGGGAGATGTCCATGAACAACACTGCTGAATACGAGGGGTTGCTTGCCGGTCTCAGGATCGCGGCAGACCTCGGGGTTAAGAAGCTCATCGTCAGGGGTGATTCACAGCTTGTCGTCAGGCAAGTCAACAAAGATTATCAAAGCCCATTGATGGAGGCCTACGTAGATGAGGTGAGGAAGCTGGAAGAGCGCTTTGATGGTATACAAGCAGAGCACGTCCCCCGAGTGGAGAACGACATCGCTGATTACCTGTCGAAGCGCACTGCCTTCAAACTACCTGTGGAACCAGGTACTTTTGTGCTTCGGTTAACTCAACCATCTGTTGAACCATCAACAGAGCAGAACAAGTGGAGGAAATCAGGCCCCAGCAAGTACTTTCCCGCCGAGCTCCCAGGAGCCGCCGGCAAGGATGCTGTCGTGGACACTGAGCCTGCCATGGGGCAACCGACTCCGGCGGGGCGTCAAGCCCTGGCCGTAGAGACAGCCGCTCCCATGGCGGAGGAAATGCCTTTAGTCCTTGTCGTCGAGCCCCAGGCTCCGGCATGGGCACAGTATACCGTCCGATTTCTCCAGACAGGGGAACTTCCTGAGGAGCAGGAAGAAGCGGAGAAAGTAGCCCGTCGGTCTACCATGTATCAGTTCGTCGACGACGTCCTGTACAGGAAAAGACCGAACGGTGTGAAATTGAAGTGCATTCCCCGGGAGGAAGGACTAGAGCTGTTGGCGGAGATACATGGAGGCATATGTGGATCCCACATAGGGTCGAGGGCCCTTGCTGGCAAGGCATTCCGGCAAGGTTTCCTCTGGCCCACTGCCCTCCAGGATGCAATGGCACTAGTGACCAGGTGTGAAGCGTGTCAGTTCCATTCGAAGAAGCTTCATCAACCAGATCAAGCCCTTCAAACAATTCCTCTCTCCTGGCCATTTTTGGTCTGGGGGCTCAACATACTGGGCCCTTTCCCCTGCGCTGTCGGGGGCTTTGAGTACTTGTACGTTGCAATCGACAAGTTCACAAAGTGGCCGAAGGTGGAAGCAGTGAGAAAGGTGACAGCACAGTCAGCCGTCAAGTTCTTCAAGGAGCTAGTCTGTCGTTTTGGTGTGCCAAACAGAGTCATCACCGACAACGGCACGCAGTTCACAAGCCACACCTTCATGCAATACATCCAGGACCTCGGCAGCAAGGCCTATTTCGCTTCCATGGCACACCCACGGAGCAACGGCCAGGCGGAGAGGGCAAATGCTGAAGTACTGCGAGGCATGAGAACAAAGACTTTTGACAAGCTACACAAGAGCGGAAGGCACTGGATTGATGAGTTGCCGGTGGTTCTTTGGTCAATCAGAACGATGCCAAATCGAGCCGCCGGCCAGACACCCTTTGCCCTGGTATACGGGGCAGAAGCAGTTCTCCCCACGGAACTCGCATATGGGTCACCTCGAGTTCTCGCTTATGACGAGCTTGAGCAAGAGCAATTGCGGCAAGATGACGCAACGCTCCTTGAGGAAGATCTTCTTCGGGTGGCTGTGAGAGCAGCGCGCTACCAGCAAGCCTTGCGCCGCTACCATAGCCGCAAGGTTCATGCCCGAAGCTTTGAGGAAGGTGACCTTGTTCTTCGGCGTGTTCAATCGGCCAAGAATTCCAACAAGTTGACGCCAAAGTGGGAAGGCCCTTATCAGGTAATACGAGTCACCAGGCCCGGCGCAGTCCGCCTGGAGACCGAAGATGCTATTCCGGTGAGCAACTCCTGGAACATTGAACATCCTCGCAGGTTTTACCCATAAGGCGCGGTTGCCGCCTCCCCCCCCCCTTCCCCCCGGCAAACCACCTTTTGTACAAGCCTTGCCGGCAAGGCATGTAACCCTCTGTACAAAGCCAGGCGCAGACCCTGAGCATAAATAAACGAAGCGGGCGCCCTAAGTTTTAGCATGCATGCTAGGTTAAGTTCCTCCCTCGGTTAGGGTTGATAGTGCTTAGCGGCAACTAACCCCTAGCATAGAGGTCGAGTGTGCGTCTCTCTGTTCCTTTCCGTCCTCCTTGGTTCACAGGGTACATGGACACTTCTGCTGAGCTGTTCGGAAGAAAGAGAAAAAGCCGGCACTCCGGCCTCCGGCACGCCAAGGTTGCCGGGGGCTGCAGACACAAGAATCCAACCACGGCAAGCCGAAGCTGCCGAGGGTTGCAGATCCAGATAAGTCTTTTATCCCCTATTGAACATTTCCGTATGAAGTTGGGACGTATGAAACCTCGTTTTATTCCTAGGCCGCCGTGCTCCCCCTTTTTTCCTGCACCCAAGAACTATTTCCTGGGTCGTAGTCGCGGTGACAAGGAGACAAACGAGGGGCCTAACTCTACTTCGCCCCTGCCTCCGCCAAGAGCGTGAGAGTGGTCGAATGAAGTAAGGGGGCGGCAAGGCCTGTTGCCGGGCGGCAATGTTTATCTTAAAAATAACAAGGATTCACTCCTTGGCATGGGCCTCGCCCGCGCACAAAGAACCCGGCAAACACCCTTTTTCATTAAAAACGTCCCATACAGGTACAGTTCATACGAAATGAAAAACATGAGATCCCTTTCTTGTCCCTCTCCTCAGAAGATGGAGCGAGACAGCAGGAGGGCAAAAAGAGTGCCTAGGCGAGGTACTAGTAGCAGAAGACGCCAAGAGAGCATCACGGTGCCGGGAGAGGAGCCGGAAGATGAGGCAGCGGGCCGACAATACGCGATGAAGGCGTCGGTGCCCGCGTACTCCGACTTGACGGCTCGCCTTCTTCGTCTTCTCTAGCCCTCCTACGCCAGCCGCCCAAGGAGGCGGCGGGGAACGCGCCGATGGAGAGCTTGACGAGGAAGGCCCTCGGCAGGGCACGTGGCCGAGGGAGGGACGACGCGGTCAGTCGGTGTCGCCCCGCTCGTCGCCCTCGTCGTCGCTGTCGCTGCCCTCCTCGTCACTCCCGCTCGAGGAAGAGTCTTCATCATCGGAGGAGCTCTCCATGCAGCACTTTAGGCAAGTTCCAAGGTCCCCAAAGACCTTGACGGAGAGCAGGTCGTTCTCCATTAATTTGAAGTAGAGAACGAGCCCCGCCGTCAGGCTGTGGACACGAGCAAAAGTCTTTCATCCGCGACGAAGGTACATGACATGAGGAGCGGGAAAGCCGACGTCGACCCGCGTGCCGCCATTCCCGCAGCCCCTCATATGCAACCTGAGGGTCTGTGGCGGGTCGAGCTCCATCTCCCGAGCGAATGGAGTGGGGAGACGAAGACGACGACACGGTGGTCGGCGCAGCCTGATGAAGAACTCACGGGGCTGGTCCCTGACGTGGCCCTCCATTGGGAGAGGCATCGCCGGCGGAGGCAAGGCCGGTGCACCGCCCCGTCCCCCTCTTCCCCGAGCGCCACGGCGACCTCGGTCTCGCCCCCTCCCCCTTCCTCTCGTGGTCGGCTCCGCCGCCGCAAGCTCTTGGGAAGGAGGGACGCGCTGTTGAGCAGAGACCCTCGCCGCCACCGTCGAAGGGCCGGCACCTCCTCTCGCCATTGCAGATGGAAGGAAGGAGGCGAAGTGGAAGGAGATGGATGATGAGAAAATGCGGGATGCCATCCCCCTCCCCCTTCTTATAAAGGGGTGGGGTCAGGGGTCGGCCGCCCCACTCAGCCAATCCGGCCGTCGGGGGCGCAGGGAATCGAGACCGACCCGCTGCTCCAATCAGCGACGGCCCGGTTTCCCGCCTCCACCGCCTGCCACCTTGGGGGCATGGGGAACATGTGGCGAGCAAGCAGAAATCGAGGGGACGGGTGAGGCGACCGTTCCCCACCTCGTGATCGTGGGGCGCGGATGCCTTGGAGACCGCGACCCGAGTCCGCTTAGTAAATGAGCCGCGCCTCTGCGTTTCCTCTTTTTATGGGGAAGGCGCGAGCCGCCTCTTTACTGTGATGTGATGCATGCATGCGGGAACCGCCCCACGCATGACCCCCACGTCACGCACGACCCTCCACGATGCGCATTCAACGCGGGTCATGAGGAAGCGCAAGCGAACGAAGAAATTATTGCGGTGAAAATCCTGCCCCGCCTGCCCGCGCACCGTTCTGGGCCCGGCCCAACAACGCGTTGCGCTTATGTGTGGCCCAGGCCCGGGGGCTCCTGCCAGTGTACAAAAGTAGGGGCGCTCCTTTTTACCCCTTTACCTGTGCACGGGCAGTCAGAGCCACGCCCACGGCCACACTAAGTAAGGCAGAGGAGGGAAGCCAAGGGCACAAGACGGGCAGAGAAACGCCAAGACCAGAAACACAAAGAGCAAGAGGGTGAGGTGGACTCCCCCGGCAAGAGCCTTGCCGGGGCAACTTGCCTGACGCCAGCAGAGCAAGCCACCCTTGAGCCCGCGGGTTCCAACACCACCAACCAACCACATTGGAACCAAGGCTCGGGAGGCACCTCTGTGGTGGCATGCAGATCTTCGTCAAGATCATAAACACGCGAGATCAGATGAGGACCAGAAGACGACGACCCTCGGCGAGATCCTTGCCAAGGAAATCCATGAGACCCCCGACAAGACCCTTGCCGGGGATGACCACGATGCCGCGGCAAGACCCTTGCCGGGGCCCCGGCAAGGCCCTTGCCGAAGACACTTACGGGGCCGCGGCCAGCCCACATCTGCCAAGACTACACCGCCGCTCCCATGCAGCTGCTAGCTCAACCAGCTGGGCAGGCACCTGCGTGACAGCGTGCGGCCTCTACGCCGACTCAGCTAGCACCTGCGTGGTGGCATGCAGATCTTCGTGAAGAATCCACCACCACGCCAGCCCAGCAGCCAGCCAACGTGGCGCTACAACGCCTCGTCAGCTCGGACGCGCGTCGCAGCCAGGCGAGGTGGCGACAGCTGGGACGAGCTTCCTTGCCGTCCCCGATAAAGCAAGAGGGGCACGTCGGCAGCGCATTAAATGCGTTTGTCCGACGGTGCCAGAGGATAGACTCATCCACTGTTCACCTTTCCACCTCCTGTGTGCCACTGTGGCAACCCCTTTTATCTATAAAAGGAGGCCCGAGGCGACCAGGAGAAGGATTCGGGTCTTTTTGACTAGGGACACACCGTAGCTAGTTCAAGAACTCAAGAACACTCAAATACATACACCAAAGTAGGACTAGGGTTTTACGCATCCTCGCGGCCCGAACCTGGGTAAACGATCCTTGTGCTTCCTGCCAGACCTACTCTTTGCACAACCCCGCGCCCGCCAACCGTAGAAGGGATCCCAGTGATCCCATAGGTGTCGTTCCCACCGACACCGTGACATAGTCACTTGTGTGTGTCCAGACGATGATTGATGCCATCACACCGAGAGGACCTTAAGAATATCTCTCTGTCGTCGGAGGAGCAAATCCCACTCGAGCTATCTAGTGCCTTGTCAAACTTTCTGATGAACGTGTAAGTTGTCGTTATGATCAACGTGCTACAGTTGACGTTTGAGCAACCCCAAAGTCCACCGTACGGAAAGAAGTGACTACGATACTCTCATGGTCTAAGGAACTAAAAACACATGTTAACACTCCGTGTTATAACAATTGGTTTCCTATGATATTATCTCAAAGTATAACAAACAAATTTGGGTCGATTCAACATGATCACTCTTCTAAGGTCATACTCTCAATGTTGCTTTAGGACTATCGTTGCACTTAAAGATATTCTAAGATCCGGAAAACATGATCACCAACAACACTTGATCCAATCTTAGAGGCAAGACTAGGAACCTGTTCTTTACCGTTTATCATTCCACACGTGCATATGAGTTTCCACTGAATCACATATTCGAGGATCATAGAAGTTATAGCATGAAATATAAACTCATAATTATGGAAATGGAAATATAATAATACAATATTATGCCTCTAGGCCATATTTCCAACACACGTAGGGGTCCTCGGCCATCAGCCCCTCCAACACGGAGCTGACAGGCTCTTCCTGTTTTAGATCCGAGGACTTGATGTCCTTGACGCATGTGTGCCAGTCCTGCAAATTGGATGCACGTAGGGGTCCTCGCCATTAGCCTTCCAACTCAAAGCTGACAGTCTCTTCTCATTGCAGATCCGGGGAATTGATGTCCTTGACGCGCGTACGCCAGTCCTGCAAATTGGACGCTTGAAGCAAATAATTAAAAGTACGTGACAAATTTGAATGATAAGTCAAAGTACTCCCTCCGGTCCTTTTTAATATGCATATAAGTATTGTCTGAAGTCAAAGTTTCTCTACTTTGACCAAACTTATAGGGAAAGTATCAACATTCACAACGCCAAATCAATATTGTTATATTAATTATGAAATGTAGTTTCATATTATATATATTTGGTATTGTAGATGTTTATTTTTTTTAATATAAATTTGGTCAAACTTTAGTTTGACTTGATACGAATCTAATAAGCGGAGTAAAAAGGACTGGAGGGAGTACTAAGGAAAAAACATACCCTGGTGGCAAGACGTGTTCGGCAGAAGCCGAGGTCATCCCCTCGGTCTGGAACTTGTTCTCCTTGTTCGGCTTGAAGAGGACCTTCAGCATCCCACTGAGGTCCTTTCCTCGAAAGAAGATGCGAACCACCGAAGCCTCGCTCCCCGGCGCATATCGCCACATTGGCACAACACGGGCTTGGAGAGGCTGGATCCAGCGATGGAGCATCACGTGGACCACATCCACCAGGGTGACGCCCCCAACAATGATGGCCTTCACTTGGTACTGGAGTTCTGCCACCTCCATCTTGTTCCCCAGTCGAGGTTTTTGGCAGTCCAAGAATGGAGCCCCTTCAAGGGCGCAACCGAGAAGGCAGGGGGCCCAACTGATCTCCCGATGATACATCAGCCATATAGAATCATACCTCCTTCCACTTTTTTATCGTCTCGATAAACTTGCCCTTCAGCCAGTGGACATTCTTAAGCTTGCTGATCATGGCTCCCCCGCACTCCGTGAGATCGGAGTCGTTGTTGTGCGGTTTGGCGTAGAACAGCTTTAGCCAGAAGCCCGAAGTGGGGATCTATGTTGAGGAAGGCCTCACGGAATGTGATGTAGGTGGCGATATGGAGGATTGAGTTCGGGGCGAGGTGGTGGAACTGGAGCCAAAAAACGAATCCTTTTGTAGCTCATCATTTATTGGCAAAGATAGAAAAGGTCAATATGAAGGCGGCTAGTTCTTAAAGAAATATGTCAGCTATAACCTAGCCTATTGAATCTGGTACGCCGTAGAAGAATAATAGGCCCCAAAGAAATGGATAGAGGGGAAGCCCAAACCTCGGATGAGGTGGGACACGAACACGCCCCGCTCGCCCTCCCGGGGAGTTGGGATCCGGGAGGCTGAGCATCTCATCCCAGCAAGGGGGCGCGGCTTTTGGTCACCCCCTGGGGCGGGAAATAGCCATCTGCTCTCAGCTCGGTGATGACACCTGTGGTGATGCAGGAATGCATCCACTGCCCTCTCTCGCTTGCGGTCATCTCCTTGGTCGTCTATGCGGCAGTGCTCTTCCCCTTGCCGGCCATCTTGAAGGATGGAGGGAGTGGTTTGAGGGTGAGATGTAGCGCAGGGCTCTGGGTGCTGGAGCTCGAGAAGTGTTGGGCGCTGGTGAAGGCAGGGAAGCGTGAGGTGAATTAGATTCATGCCTCCCTTTTTATAGCCCAGTAACAATACCAAGGGGCACCACACCGCATAGTGAATCCGCTTGTTCCCAATGAGATGTGCATTATATGCATGCGCATTTCAAGGGATTTCGTTTATGATGTTGTTAAAAATCCGGAGTACGATCCCTTTATCGATGGGACGTGCCAGTAGAAACGGCCTCGAGCCGTGGTAAATTCGGCTTAATGGCTATTGATGGGACCTCTCGGTTCCACTGTAAGTGGTGGTGGTTCAGTTTTCGGGAAAAAGCTGTCAAAATCCCAATTGGCCCACTACTCCCACATGAAAATCCTTCGCCGTTAAGTTAAGGGGGTCTTAGGATCCAATAAAAATACACTATTTTCATAAGGGGCCTTGTTAAAAGACGCCACAATTATCTAGAGTATATCTTTGCTCAGGTTTACACATGGCTACAGTAAAAGAGAAGGCCGAACATAAAAGGTTAATAAGGAGTTCGGGTCCCGAGAAGTACTCGGATATGGAACCAATTTGGAAGATCGAACTCGTCTACAAAGTCGAAGACCATAAGAAGAAGATGCCCCGAGGAGTGATTCAGGGTCCTTGGCTTGAAGACTAGTTCAGGGGCTACTGACGTTGTCCTGGATTAGTGGGTACTCACCGCGTCGGCCTATCGTTCATGGGCCGAGCCGAGGACCACCGACAACCGAAAAATGGGCCGCATAAGCTATGTCCCTCGGCGTACTCAAGGTGGAATCCTCCGAAGACTTGCCGTATACTTCAAGGCATATTCAAATATTCGGCATGTTTATCTCTAAATGCAACCGACCATGTGTAACCCTAGGTACCCCCTCGGTCTCTATATAAGCCAAGGGTTTTAGTCTGTAGAGACATGTTAGATTCATTCATACGATCTCGAGGTAGAACATCCTATACTTTGTACCCCATCCACAATTAATACAATACAAGCAGCACGTAGGGTTTTACCTCTTCGAGAGGGCACGAACCTGGGTAAACATTATCTCTCTCTACTTCCTGTTACCATCAAGCCAAGATCACCAGCTCGGGACCCGTACCCGAGATCCGCCGAATTTAGCTCCGACACCCACCACCGCTAATTTTTGGAAATCTTAAAAAAATTGGCGCGGGTCACCGAAATATTGTTGTGGCAGGCAAATGTTTTTCCTGCCACTAGTGCATCACAAACCAGTGGCAGGCAGCGGCCTGTCACCTGCCACTGTTGCTTTTATCCCACGACTGAATTTGAAAAAAAAAACTTACAACTGGGGGTGGTCAGTTTCGCCCTCCACTGTTGCCATATAGCAGTGGCAAGCAAAATTTGGTACCCGTGGCGGATTCCCGCCGACATTCGCCACCAATTTGAGCCCAACTATAAGCCTTTTTCAAGTAGTGGGTGTGGCTCATAGGAGCCGCACCAGAGCGAGACTGAATTAACAACAAAACTGTTTAAAATTAATAGCAAAAAGAAGGGGAAAACATTGAATGTTGTACGATCATCAAGTTCCAGTTCAAAGATCAACAAGGGAAAATCAACTTTTGATATCTGGCCACATAAGCCGTAGTGGAGATAACCCACTGTGCCAGGGTGGGGCAACAATGGGAACTGTTCATATAATTGTTATTTATTCAATTTTCATTTCAAGGTGGGCCCTGGCACCCGGGCACCCCTAGCTCTGCCACTGCACGTAAGCCTCTGAAGACCAAGTTTAATGCCATTAAAATTTCGTTTGCACTAACACAGATTGTGGGTTTCCAAGGTGGGTTTGACGTCATATATGAATATTTTCTGCGAGGAGCCTTAGTGACATACTTTGTCACAAATAAAAAAATTATACAATTATTAAATGCAATAAATGTCCCACTTCTAAGGGACACATTCCTTGGGGGGGGGGGGGATACAAGTAAAAATGTTACAGATCTCCCAAAATTTGCCAAATACAACATAAGCAAAAAATAACAACATAAGCATTTCATTCGGAAGTGTCGTCGGCAGTGCTCATAAATCCACCCAAGAAGCCAGCGCCATTGCAGCTCCCACATAGAATTTCACGCTTTCCTCTGCCATGTTTTAAATGAACCGACAGAAAACATTGGAAAGTTAGATAATCTAATCCTAATAGAGTATTGTCAGTTAGAGCAAGACTTATTTTACCTGCAAAGCCAGCATAATCCTCCAGCTTTGAATCGGCCACCAAAATGGTCTTCCAAATTCTCCCCACCTCCCTTGCATTGGGTGCATGCGATTGCGCCTGCCATTTGCCATAAGATTGTTACAACCGATTGGAATGAGCTCCTGTGGCATCGATCCACAGAAAATTGATCACGAGAAAAACTCCACCAAAATGCAATGAAGACTCTCAGATCCATTTGAAACATTGTTACACATTGATCGATACGGCATTCAATTTGCACCAAGACCGAATTAATCTTGCTATAGCTGAGCTTTTAACATGCTAAAAGTGCAGGGAGACATAAATTGCTTCAGAATAGATACATTTTTCCAAGAAGTGGTCTACTAAAGTAAAATCCACATTATTGCACTTCCAAGGTTTAACAAGTCGGTTCAGAGAATGATCAAATCATCAAACAACTCACACGTATACTGTATGCATTTGTTGGTAAAATATACTCCCTCTATAAAGAAATATAAGACCTTTTAGATCACTAGAATTAAGCCATGGTAGTACATAGCTATAATGAGTGCTCAGGTAAAATATGATACTACAAAATTCTCGCTTCAGAAGCATGGAACTGGGTCACAGGCACAAAGATTGCTAATGCTAACCACAGTTCACATATCCATTTGGTAAAAGAGTTTAATTTTGTGAGGAAAACAGATTAAAGAGTGATAATAAAAGATTTCCAAGTGTCGTGAGAACACCGTATATCAAACATATGATCACCCTTTATTTATATAACAATGGAGGAAAACCCAACAGTGAAAGGGTCCAAACCCTATCACTTCGGTTTCAGCACTCACTTGTGGAACAAGGAGCTACATGGAGTTGTTGTGTTCTTTGAGCCGAACCTGTGAGAATTTCTTCTCACAGCATATTCTTATAGATTTTGTGGTTTACGCAAACAGTACAACAAAACGAAACAGAAGAAAGCAAAGAAAAATACAGCAGTGTCAAGAGGCACAAGGAGTACCCATTGCCGTCTAGTGTGTGTACTATCTAAAGGCTTGAGCCGAGTCAGTGAACTGGCTATATTTTTTCTTCTTTGCCTTGTGAACCACCCAATTCAGCTCCTCTTTGAATTTCTTCCCGCAAGAATAGAGGATTGGCTCAAGCCCTGTGAAGATGAAGTGATTCCTGGTGTTCCAAATGGCCCAGGAGATCAGAATAACAATCTCTAAGGAAAAAAAAAGCACCTGAAGATGATTTTTAAGCTGACTGAGCTGCTCTTGGATGGTGCCAGCCATGCACCGGCATCCAATTTGGGTATAAGTGTCTCCAGCAAACTTGAGCAACATGGCAGTGGAAGAACATGATCTCTAGTTTCAAGCACCCTTATACCAGACATGACACGAGTGTGATTAGGGATGAAGAAATGTTTTTCTCTGAAGTAAGTAACTGTCTGGTGTTCAACCTATTGCGTATGAGAAGCCAGTAAAAGTTTTGAGTGGGCAGCAAGTACTCCAAAGCCGCTTACTAAAAGCAGGAATAACCTGCACATCTCCCAAAATGAATTGGTATGCCTTAGAGACCTTGTATGACAGAGCACCAGGTGGAAACTGCCACACATCCTATGCATTGAGCTATTTGGACGAGTACTCAACACTAGAGATCTTGTACCCTATGCATCCACATTTCGACATAAGCTATCCCACCTAATCGAAATTAGTAGTTTAGTGCTACTAATCTTATCACCATTTCAAATATTTCTTACCAGACATACTGGTTGTTCCAGATTGCTTTATATGATAGTTATGGGTTGGGTACCTTGTAGTCTAAACTGTAAACAGAAGAAGACGGCTGGCTTACCGTTCCCTTCGCAGGCAGTGCAAACAAGACTGTACGCCTTCTTTTTGGTAGCTTCGGGCTTCTTTTCGTCCTGGTCCTTTGCTGCTGCCTGTGTAGACGAAAAGATTTCAGAATTGAGGTACAATGTTACAATGGAGTAAATTACTGATTCTTTGCATGGTATTGGTATAGCTCCACAGAGGCATGTTAATCATGGAGTAAACTACAGAGGCACCGCATCACAACTCTAGGTGGAACTCATGGTTATGCACCCCCAGTTCAACGGACAGAAAAGTAATTCAAGAATACTGGTAGCAGCATAGGGAGGGAAGAGGGACGGGAAAGGCAGTGCCGCAGACCTTGGCCTTGAGGGAATGGAGCCTGGAGCAGCGAGAGATGGGGCGGAGGAAGAGGACGGGAGGAGGCGAGGCTCTAAGGGCGGCCGGAGGGGAGGTGACGGTGGCCGTGAGGCCGGAGGTGGCCGCCATTCGAGAACGGCGTGTGCGAGGGAGGGAGCTGAGAGTTTGGAGAGTCGAGATGGGCGGCCAACAAGATAGAGGAGAGGAGGCCAATCCACCGCGATAAGGGAGGTGCAGGAGCGAACGGATGGTCGCTGATGGGCACTTTTGGAGTGAAGCTTTGCAGGAGCGACCAAGCCCCAAGGGAAGGGATTGGCGAGAGATATTTGTTGTCCAAGTAAACAGCGAGTTACACCGGGCGTATCGATGGATTTTACGGGAAAACGCCACTGTAAACTGAAAAGCTTTCGCAACTCATTTGTTAGTGTCAGGTCAAAAAAAAACTCATTTGCTAGTGTAAATTTTCTGTTCATGGACGGTCGCGGACATGCGGGTGCTGTCCCCACTTGCATCTCCCGCCGGACGGTAGGCGAAGACATTGAAGGTTGGGAGTGGTTTTGCCCGTTTAATACATCGTCATGCAACTTCGAGGTATGATCTAAACACGTGCATATTTGTGAAAACAAATACGGTTCAGATTTGAAATTGTATTACTCGAATCTTAGTGATAAGGTTTAAGCATAGTAAAGTCATAGCAACGTCAATCTCAAAACGTAGATGACACTAGGCATCGAGACCTAACAAATCTGATAGTTATTACATAATAGATTTTATCCAATTCTCATCCATCTACTTGGTTGGTGGGCATGATAATTTCTCAAGAAAGCTACACTCTCTAAATTGCTATAATGTAAGGCGGTCTCGAATTTTAAGCCTAACTTTGACCATTCAATTTCTAAGACCTTGTTTGGAACTTCATATTAAGTTTGATACCAAGGAATTGGAATTGTGTGTGATCAATACCAACCATTTGGAGGGCGACCGAACTGAAAATCAATCGTGGGCTCAATTCCATGGACAATTAGGAGCACCCCAACCTAATAAAGAGACCCATACATATGAATCCCTTGGAATCACCCTCCTCGTGTTTTTCCTCACTAGACGTCCAGAAGGCCGCTTCTACTGACCACCTTGCTACTCACATCCATCGACCATGCTGCTTTCCGTTCTACCCATCACCTTGCTGCAACTTCCCTGTTGCCAACGCCACCATAACTTCACCACGCTAACACCACCCTCTTCGAGGCACCGCCTCTTCGTCTTTCTGTTGTCGCCACCATCTCCTCGTCTACTCGTCGAATCCTCTCCCCATCAGCGGCACCATCATGCTGGTTGGCCACTATCGAAAAAATAAGAGTAAAATACATTGGAGGTCCTAAAAGCATTCCAAATGTGTCAAGTAGGTCCTAAAAGTTTAAAATTGTTCACCACGAGTCCTAAATGTGTGTAAATCGTTCATCGCGGTCCTAAAAGAATTCCAAGTGTATCAAGTAGGTCCTAAAAGTCGCGCGTAAAATACACATATAAGACCCGCGGTGGACGATTTCAAACTTTTAGGACCTACTTGACACACTTGGGATAGTTTTAGGACCTCTGATGTATTTAAGTTGACCATCCAATAAACACTAATATGGAACTTTTTATCTTTCCTCGCTCTTGTTGTTCGTTGTTGTGTGTCATATTCTGATGTTTAGGAACAAGAGGTGTCAGGTTCTCTTTCGGATAGGCCCTATTAGGAGAAGAAAGGTTGAGGTTACCTTTTTTCTCCAAATGGCTCACATGTTGCATTTGCTCTCAACCGGTAACCTCCTTCGAATCCTTCGTTTACACCCTCTCTGTTGGCATTGGCATTGGTTCTAGAGCAAGGACCTTATTGGCTCAAAGGAGATGAAAGGACTATTCTATTACTAATTGATGACATCGGGGGCTTACTCATCTTCTCCACTATAGATATTGAATGGCATGTTGGTAGGATAGCGGTGGAGGAGGAAAAAGAAGTAGAGTTAGGTTTTGTTGTGTGTAAGCTCTTGATCGAATGTGTGCTCATTCACAACGTATCTTTCTTATCCAATTGCTTCTTCTGAAAATGTGGCGTCGACTAAACTTTTGTATTCTCCCTTCATGGCTCCTCGTGTTGCTACAAATAGAAATTCTTTGGGCCTTGCTCATACAATCCTTCGGGACTAATATTGTACATTCTGACATGGTTTCGCGAACACGTCAAGCTTACCTTGCTACTTGGCAATTCAAAGTCTAAATCCAATCATTAAGACACATTTGGATCCTAGTGGAGATGGTTGAATCGCTAACAAAGACAAGGGGGTTGCGGGCAGGAGGTGAAGGCCAAAATAAGAAGTGTGTCTACCCAGTAAGGAAGCGGATAAAAAGGTGTTGTCATCTATCTTGACTATACCTGGCCATAGGAAACCCGGCCCGACCTGACCCAGCCCAAAAAAGACCGGCCTCACTCGGCCCGGTCTTGCCCACGTGTCGGGGTTGGTCCTAAGATCTAGGGTCGACGGTTGGTCCGGGTCGGGCTTGGGCATGTCATATTCGTGATTTAGGGAAAGGGCCCAGCCCAAGGCCCGACGGGCTATTCCACTAATGGGTCGGGCTTGGGCCTGAAATGTAGGCCCGACGGTCGGGCCAGGGCCGGGCCTAGGTTTTCTGCTACGGGCTTTGTTAGGCCTGGACCGAAGCCCGGCCTAGCCCAACATATGGCCACGTATAATCTTGACTTTCCAGGCGTTGGAAATGAAGACCGAAGTTGGGACTCTTGGGAGCATATAATGTAGTCCTAGGAGTAGACTGGATGAGGAAATCCCCTATTATTTCAACAAGTCTCTAATATGGAACATTGTTTTTTCCAAGTAAAAATCCCTACTAGGCCTTTTTGTTTGGGCAGTACTACGCGCCGGTGCGCTGGCGCAAATTTGGGCCGGTCCGCACGCAGCCGTGCGATCCAGCGCACAGCAGCCGTCTGATATTATGCCCCACATCATCATCTTCTTCCCACATTCTCCTGTTGCTAAAGCATACAACAGCCGTATAGCGCGGGCATCGCCCACCAGCCTTATTGGGCTTTAGGGGAGAGAGAGAGAGAGGGGCTGCCTAGGGCAGCCCCCCCCCCCCCCGAAGGCCTAGTCCGAATTGGACTATGGGGAGGGGCAGCGCCCCCTCCTTCCTTCTCTTCTCTCTTCCCCTTCCTTCTCTCCTACTCCTACTACTTGGAAGGGGGGAATACTACTCCCGGTGGGAGTAGGACTCCTCAAGGCACGCCATAGTAGAGGGTCGGCCCTCCCCCTCCTCCACTCCTTTATATACGGGGGAGGGGGGCACCCCATAGACACACAAATTGATCATTGATCTCTTAGCCGTGTGCAGTGCCCCCCTCCACCATAATCCACCTCGGTCATATCATCGTAGTGCTTAGGCGAAGCCCTGCGCCGGTAGCTTCATCATCACCGTCATCACGCCGTCGTGCTGACGAAGCTCTTCCTCGACACTCTACTGGATCGTGAGTTCGTGGGATGTCACCGAGCTGAACGTGTGCAGATCGCGGAGGTGCCGTATGTTCGGTACTAGGATCGGTCGATCGTGAAGACGTACAACTACATCAACCGCGTTGTCATAACACTTCCGCTTTTAGTCTACGAGGGTACGTGGACAACACTCTCCCCTCTCGTGGCTATGCATCACCATGATCTTGCGTGTGCGTAGGAATTTTTTTGAAATTACTACGTTCCCAACAGTGGCATCCGAGCCAGGTTTAGGCGTAAATGTTATATGCACGAGTAGAACACAAGTGAGTTGTGGGGGATAATAGTCATACTGCTTACCAGCATGTCATACTTTGATTCGGCGGTATTGTTGGATGGAGCGGCCCGGACCGACATTACGCGTACGCTTACGCGAGACTGGTTCTACCGACGTGCTTCGCACACAGGTGGCTGGCCGGTGTCAGTTTCTCCAACTTTAGTTGAATCGAGTGTGGCTACGCCTGGTCCTTGTTGAAGGTTAAAACAGCAAACTTGATGAAAAATCGTTGTGGTTTTGATGCGTAGGTAAGAACGGTTCTTGCTCAGCCCGTAGCAGCCACGTAAAACTTGCAACAACAAAGTAGAGACATTCTAACTTGTTTTTGCAGGGCATGTTGTGATGTGATATGGTCAAGACATGATGCTAAATTTATTGTATGAGATGATCATGTTTTGTAACCAAGTTATCGGCAACTGGCAGGAGCCATATGGTTGTCGCTTTATTGTATGAAATGCAATCGCCATGTAATTGATTTACTTTATCACTAAGCGGTAGCGATAGTCGTAGAAGCAATAGTTGGCGAGACGACAACGATGCTACGATGGAGATCAAGGTGTCGCGCCGGTGACGATGGTGATCATGACAGTGCTTTGGAGATGGAGATCAAAGGCACAAGATGATGATGGCCATATCATATCACTTATATTGATTGCATGTGATGTTTATCCTTTATGCACCTTATTTTGCTTAGTTCGACGGTAGCATTATAAGATGATCTCTCACTAAATTTCAAGGTACAAGTGTTCTCCCTGAGTATGCATCATTGCGACAGTTCTTCGTGCTGAGACACCACGTGTTGATCGGGTGTGATAAGCTCTACGTTCACATACAAAGGGTGCAAGTCAGTTTTGCACACGCAGAATACTCGGGTTAAACTTGACAAGCCTAGCATATGCAGATATGGCCTCGGAACACTGGGGACCGAAAGATCGAGCGTGAATCATATAGAAGATATGATCAACATAGTGATGTTCACCATTGAAAACTACTCCATCTCACGTGATGATTGGACATGGTTTAGTTGATATGGATCACGTGATCACTTAGATGATTAGAGGGATGTCTATCTAAGTGGAAGTTCTTAAGTAATATGATTAATTGAACTTTAATTTATCATGAACTTAGTCCTGGTAGTATTAGCATATTTGTGTTGTAGATCAATAGCTCGCGTTTAGCTCCCTTGTTTTATTTTTGATATGTTCCTAGAGAAAACTAAGTTGAAAGATGTTAGTAGCAATGATGCGGATTGGATCCGTGATCTGAGGATTATGCTCATTGCTGCACAGAAGAATTATGTCTTTGATGCACCGCTAGGTGACAGACCGATTGCAGAAGCAGATGCAGACGTTATGAACGTTTGGCAAGCTCGATATGATGACTACTTGATAGTTTAGTGCACCATGCTTTACGGCTTAGAATCAGGGCTTCAAAGACGTTTTTGAACGCCACGGAGCATATGAGATGTTCCAAGAGTTGAAATTAGTATTTCAGACTCATGCCCATGTCGAAAGGTATGAGACCTTTGACAAGTACTTTGCCTATAATATGGAGGAGAATAGCTCAGCTAGTGAGCATGTGCTCAAAATGTCTGAGGTACTACAATCACTTGAATCAAGTGGGAGTTAATCTTCCATATAAGATAGTGATTGAAAGAGTTCTCGAGTCACTATCACCAAGTTACTAGAACTTCGTGATGAACTATAATATGCAAGGGATAATGGAAACGATTCCCAAGCTCTTCGTGATGCTGAAATCGACGAAGGTAGAAATCAAGAAAAGCATCAAGTGTTGATGGTTGACAAGACCACTAGTTTCAAGAAAAGGGCAAAGGGAAGAAGGGGAACTTCAAAAAGAACGGCAAGCAAGTTGCTGCTCAAGTGAAGAAGCCCAAGTCTGGAACTAAGCGTGAGACTAAGTGCTTCTACTGCAAAGGGACTGGTCACTGGAAGCGGAACTGCCCCAAGTATTTGGCGGATAAGAAGGATGGCAAAGTGAACAAAGGTATATTTGATATACTTCTTATTGTTGTGTACTTTACTAGTGTTTATAGCAACCCCTCTGTATTTGATACTAGTTTAGTTGCTAAGATTAGTAACTCGAAACGGGAGTTGAAGAATGAACAGAGACTAGTTAAGAGTGAAGTGACGATGTGTGTTGGAAGTGGTTCCAAGATTGATATGATCATCATCGCACACTCCCTATACTTTCGGGATTAGTGTTGAACCTAAATAAATGTTATTTGGTGTTTGCGTTGAGCATGAATATGATTTGATCGTGTTTGTTGCAATAAAACCTTCGATGGTCATACACCCAATGAAAATAGTTTGTTGGATCTCGATCGTAGTGATACACATATTCATAATATCGAAGCCAAAAGATGCAAAGTTAATAATGATAGTGCAACTTATTTGTGGCACTGCCGTTTAGGTCATATTGGTGTAAAGCGCATGAAGAAACTCCATGCTGATGGGCTTTTGGAATCACTTGATTATGAATCACTTGATGCTTGCGAACCATGCCTCATGGGCAAGATGACTAAGACTCCGTTCTCCGGAACAATGGAGCGAGCAACTGACTTATTGGAAATAGTACATACTGATGTATGCGATCCGATGAGTGTTGAGGCTCGCGGCAGGTATCGTTATTTTCTGACCTTCACAGATGATTTGAGCAGATATGGGTATATCTACTAGATGAAACATAAGTCTGAAACATTTCAAAAGTTTAAAGAATTTCAGAGTGAAGTGGAAAATCATCGTAACAAGAAAATAAAGTTTCTACGATCTGATCGCAGAGACGAATATTTGAGTTACGAGTTTGGTCTTCAATTAAAACAATGTGGAATAGTTTCACAAATTCATGCCACCTGGAACACCACAGCATAATGGTGTGTCCGAACGTAATAACCATACTTTATTGGATATAGTGCAATCTATGATGTCTCTTACCGATTTACCACTATCATTTTGGGGTTATGCATTAGAGACAGCTGCATTCACGTTAAATAGGGCACCATCTAAATCCGTTGAGACGACACCATATGAGCTGTGGTTTGGCAAGAAACCTAAGCTGTCGTTTCTTAAAGTTTGGGGTTGCGATGCTTATGTGAAATAGTTTCAACCTGATAAGCTCGAACCCAAATCGGAGAAATGCGTCTTCATAGGATACCCAAAGGAAACTGTTGGGTACACCTTCTATAACAGATCCGAAGGCAAGATATTCGTTGCTAAGAATGGATCCTTTCTAGAGAAGAAGTTTCTCTCGAAAGAAGTGAGTGGGAGGAACGTAAAACTTGATAAGGTAATTGTACCTTCTCCCAAATTGGAAAATAGTTCATCACAGAAATCAGTTCCAGTGATGCCTACACCAATTAGTGAGGAAGTTAATGATGATGATCATGAAACTTCAAATCAAGTTACTACCGAACCTCGTAGGTTAAACAGAATATGTTCCGCACCAGAGTGGTACAGTAATCCTATTCTGGGAGTCATGTTACTAGACCATGACGAACCTACGAACTATGAGGAAGCGATGATGAGCCCAGATTCCGCGAAATGGCTTGAGGCCATGAAATCTGAGATGGGATCCATGTACAAAGTATGGACTTTGATTGACTTGCCCGATGATCAGCGAGCCATTGAGAATAAATGGATCTTTAAGAGGAAGACGGACACTGATAGTAGTGTTACTATCTACAAAGCTCGAATTGTCGCAAAAGGTTTTCGACAAGTTCAAGGTGTTAACTACGATGAGAATTTCGCACTCGTATCGATGCTTAAAGTCTGTCCGAATCATGTTAGCAATTGCCGAATTTTATGAAATCTGGCAAATGGATGTCAAAACTATATTCCTTAATGGATTCATTAAAGAAGAGTTGTATATGATGCAACAAGAAGGTTTTGTCAATCCTAAAGGTGCTAACAAATTGTGCAAGCTCCAGCGATCCATCTATGAAATGGTGCAAGCATCTCGAAGTTGGAATATACGCTTTGATAAGGTGATCAAAACATATGGTTTTATACAGACTTGCGGAGAATCCTGTATTTACAAGAAAGTGAGTGGGAGCACTACAACATTTCTGATAAGTATATGTGAATGACATATTGTTGATCGGAAATAATGTAGAATTATTCTGCAAAGCATAAAGGAGCATTTGAAAGGAGTTTTTCAAAGAAAGACCTCGGTGAAGCTGCTTACATATTGAGCATCAAGATCTATAGAGATAGATCAAAGACGCTTGATAAGTTTTTTCAATAAGTACATACCTTGACAAGATTTTGAAATAGTTCAAAATGGAACAGTCAAAGAAGGAGTTCTTGCCTGTGTTGCAAGGTGTAAAGTTGAGTAAGACTCAAAACCCGACCACAGCAGAAAATAGAAAGAGAATGAAAGTCATTCCCTATGCTTCAGTCATCGGTTCTGTAAAGTATGCCATGATGTGTACCCGACCTATTGTGAACCTCACCATGAGTTTGGCAAGAGGGTACAATAGTGATCCAAGAGTGGATCACTGGACGACGGTCAAAATTATCCTTAGTGGAATAAGGACATGTTTCTCGGTTATGGAAGTGACAAAAAGTTCATCATAAAGAGTTACGTCGATGCAAGCTTTTACACTGATCCGGATGACTCTAAGTCTCAATCTGGATACATATTGAAAGTGGGAGCGATTAGCTAGAGTATCTCCGTGCAGAGCATTGTAGACATAGAATATTTGCAAAATACATACGGCTCTGAATGTGGCAGACCCGTTGACTAAACTTCTCTCACAAGCAAAACATGATCACTCTTTCTGTGTTAATCACATAGCGATGTGAACTAGATTATTGACTCTAGTAAACCTTTTGGGTGTTAGTCACATGGAGATGTGAACTAATCACATAAAGATGTGAACTATTGGTGTTAAATCACATGACGATGTGAACTAGATTATTGACTCTAGTGCAAGTGGGAGACTGAATGTAACGCCCACGATGCGGCTATATCTTCCACGTGTCGAGGCACGACTTAGAGGCATAACCGCATAGTGGTTTTGTCGCAAGAAGGGTCATCTTCACACAATCCCATGTAATGAACAAGAATGGGATAAAGAGTTGTCTTACAATCGCCACTTCACACAATACAAAAAATATAATTCATACATCATCCAAAATACAAACATAAAGACCGACTACGGTCAAAATCCAGATGAAAATAAGATAACCCCGAATGCTAGATCCCCGATCGTTCCAACTGGGCTCCACTACTGATCATCAGGAAAAGACACATAATAACGACCACGTTCCTCGTCGAACTCCCACTTGAGATCGACCCCATCATCTGCACTGGCATCGTCGGCACCTGCAACTGTTTTGGTAGAATCTGTGAGTCACGAGGACTCAGCAATCTCACACCCGCGAGATCAAGACTATTTAAGCTTATAGGGAAGGATGGTGTAATGAGGTGGAGCTGCAGTGGCAATAAGCATATATGGTGGCTAACATACGCAAAAGAGAGCGAGAAGAGAAGCAACGGAGCGGTCGTCAACTAGCAATGACCAAGAAGTGATCCTGAACTCCTACTTACGTCAATCATAACTCAGACCGTGTTCACTTCCCGGACTCCGCCGAGAAGAGACCATCACGGCTACACACGCAGTTGATGTATTTTAACTGGGTCAAGTGACAAGTTCTCTACAACCGGACATTAACAAATTCCCATCTGCCTCATAACCGCGGGCACGGCTTTCGAAAGATAATACCCTGCAGGGGTGTCCCAACTTAGCCCATCATAAGCTCTCACGGTCAACGAAGGATAAACCTTCTCCCGGAAAGACCCGATCAGTCTCGGAATCCCGGTTTACAAGACATCTCGACAATGGTAAAACAAGACCAGCAAAGCCCCCGAATGTGCCGACAAATCCCGATAGGAGCTGCACATATCTCGTTCTCAGGGCACAACGGATGAGCCAGACGTCGGGTTGGCATAGACCCTGGTTGCCCAGGGGGCGCCGGACATCGCTCGGTTTGGGCCAGCACTCGAAGGAGCACTGGTCCGGGGGTTAAAATAATTTGACCCTCGGGCTCGCGAAAACCCGGGGGAAAAGGCTTAGGCGGAAAATGGTAAAACCAAAGTTGGGCCTTGCTGGAGGAGTTTTATTCAAGGCGAACTGTCAAGGGGGTCCCATAAATCACCCGACCGCGTAAGGAACGCAAACTCAAGGAACATAATCCCGGTATATCAGTAACTAGGGCGGCAAGAGTGGAACAAAACACCAGGCATAAGGCCGAGCCTTCCACCCTTTACCAAATATATAGGTGCATTAATTAAATAAGAGATATTTTGATATCCCAACATATCCATGTTCCAACATGGAACCAACTTCAACTTCACCTGCAACTAGCAACGCTATAAGAGGGGCTGAGCAAAAGCGGTAACTTAGCCAAACAACGGTTTGCTAGGAAAGGATGGTTAGGGGCTGACATGGCAAATGGAAGACATGATATAGCAAGTGATAGGTAGCGCAGCATGGCAATAGAGCGAACAACTAGCAAAACAAAGATAGAAGTGATTTCGAGGGGTGGTCATCTTGCCTGCAAGGTTCTAAGAGTTGTCGAAAGCTTGATCCTCGTAAGCGTACTCGACCGGTTCCTCGTTCACGAACTCGTCTCCCAGCTCTACCCAAGACAAGAACACAAACAAACGGAACCACAATCAACCACGAGAAATGCACAAGCAACATGATGCAAAACATGTATGATATGCAAGATATGATATGCGATGCATATGCGTGCTCCGGAAGGAAAATAATGAACATGGCAGTAACTTGGCAAACCAAGCATGCCACTGGAAAGATGAGATGATTTCGGTCGAAATCGATATAAAGATCACCGGAAACGGATGCACGGTTTGCAAATGGCAAGCAAAACAAGAATGACACGAATCTGCGATTAACAGCATGATAGCACTTAAAATTCAACAAGTAATAATGCTACAGCACTCCAACATACCAACAAAGCATATGCAAGTAATCTACAGGAGCTGCTTGACAAAAGATGAACACTGAGCTACGGCTAGATCACAACATATCAAGCTCAAACAAGCATGGCAAAAGTGCAAAAGATATCAGGTTCACAGACTTGGTGAAAAACTGGACATGCCAGAAAACAGCATCAGGTAGCAATGTTCAGAGCATGAAATCAACGTTCTACAGGAACTTAAAATAGCAAAACAAGGCATGGCAGTGTTCTACTAAATGCACATGACAAAAGTCCCTTACTGACCATAAGCCAAAAAGGACCAGAAGATATGATGGCAAGCATGTAAACATAGCAAGTTTCGTTATCAGGTTTTAGACTTGGCAGAAAACAGAGCATGGCAGAAACAATAATATGTAGGCCTCTTTGTGAGCTTGATGCACTCACTATAGAGCAATGCATGACAAAACAAGCATACCTACAGCAAGATAGAATGTTTATGAAGCTAACCATGGCAAGATAAAATACATAGCATGTATGGATCAACTACAATAATCTTGGCACAAATGAATATCATGTTAAGAATCTGCCAGAAATATTTTATAGCAAAAGTGGAGCAAGATTGAGTCATGCTATGGTACTCCATAATTGCAAACAAGGGCAGGAATGGATCAATTACAACTGTAGCTACAAAACATCCTTCCTGAACATCTCCAAAATATGCATGGATCTCTCTGTAGCATCAAGTTTACATGGCAACAAAATAACAGCAGACAAGGACTTGGAGAAATCAGTCCCTGAAATCAGAAACATTACGGAGCCTACTTTGCATGATTGTGCTAGTCACCACAGAGATCACAAAAATACATGGCATACACCCTTGGAAAGATGGCATGGCATACTTCAAAACACATGTAGAGCTCATGCTCATAAGATGCACAGATTAAATGATACAAAAATGACAAATCTCCAAGTTCTGCTAAGAACCAGCAGATAACAGCAACTAGCCCTCTTCCAACAGAGATTTGGGCATCAAGATGACATCTAATGAACATGGTGCAATTGAACAAAATGTAGAGCATCACGAGGCAAACAATTTGACATATTACACGCGTGAATCGGAGCTACATGCAAGGAGTTATGCACTGATGAACATGAGCATATAATATGAAGAATGCAAAAAACTTACGAAATTGAGGGGGCTCGGGGTCAACCGCTACAGTGCTCGCTGATCGGATCTAGATCGGGCCGGCGATGGAGGAAGGAGAGGCGGCCGGAGGGCGTCGGAGGGGAAGGAGGAAGCGGCGGCCTCGGGGCCTGAGGAGGAGAGGGAGGCCGCGGCTCGGCGGCGGCAGGCGC
>NC_057814.1:434458461-434481232 GCF_018294505.1 Triticum aestivum
AGACGGCGGCGGGGCAGATGCGGGCTCGCGCGGGTCCTCCCTGGGCTCCGCGGGCCGGCGCGGTGGAGAGGGCGGCGGCGACAAGTGTCAGCGCCGGATTCGTCGGTCGGCGCGGGCGGACGTGTCCGGCGCGGGCGGACTTTGTCCGGCGGTGCGAGGTGGAAGACGCTAGGGTTTGATCTGCGATTCGTTTTCGGGAGGGGATGGAGTTTTATAGGTAGAGGGAGCTAGGAGAGTCCAAATGAGGTGCGGTTTTCGCCCACACGATCGTGATCGAACGACCTAGGACATGGAAGAGAGTTTGGTGGGTTTTGGGCTGGTTTTTGAGGGGGTTTTTGCTGGACACTCAAATGGACTTTGCGGATGCCCGGTTAACCGTTGGAGTACCAAACGACCTCCAAATGGAACGAAACTTGACCGGTGGTCTCCGGGTAGTGTAATAAGGCCACTTGACAAGCCTCGGTCCATTCCGAGAATGTTTGACACCCGCACACAAAAGAAAACGAAAGGGGTGCACCGGAGGAGATAGGAGCGCCGGATTGCAAAACGGACAACGGGGAAAATGTTCGGATGCAAGAGACGAACACGTATGCAAATGCAATGCACATGATGACATGATATGAAATGCATGACATGAACAAAATACAAAACGAAAAACAAAACCCAACCACGGAGGGAATATCATAGCACATAGCCGAAATGGCAAGAGTCGGAGTTACAAATATGGCAAGTTACATGCGGGGTGTTACAACACTCCACCACTACGAGAGGATCTCGTCCCGAGATCTAGGACTGAAAGAACTCCGGATATTCGGAACGGAGATGGTCCTCGCGTTCCCAGGTGGCTTCCATATCGGAATGGTGCGACCACTTCACCTTCAGGAATTTGATTGACTTGTTGCGAGTCTTGCGCTCAGTTTCTTCAAGAATAGCAACGGGGTGCTCATGATAAGACAAATCTTCTTGGAGGTCAATCTCTTCGAAGTTGATAGTGCGCTCAGGCGCCTTGAAGCACTTGCGGAGCTGTGACACGTGGAACACATCGTGCACGTTCGCGAAGTTGGCAGGAAGCTCAAGTTGATAGGCGAGGTCGCCTTTTTTGCCAGTGATCTTGAAAGGACCCACGTATCTAGGGGCAAGCTTCCCTTTGATACCGAAGCGACGAGTGCCTTTCATTGGAGAGACGCGGAGGTAGACATGGTCTCCGGTCTCGAAAGCCACATCACGGTGCTTACTATCATAGTAACTCTTCTGGCGCGATTGCGCGGCTTTGAGATTATCACGGATGACTTTACACATTTCTTCAGCTTCTGTGATTAAGTCATTGCCAAGAAGTTGGCATTCACTAGTCTCTGACCAATTGAGAGGAGTACGGCACTTTCTGCCATAGAGAATCTCGAATGGGGCCTTGCCCGAACTCGCTTGGAAGCTGTTGTTGTAGGAGAATTCAGCATATGGAAGACAATCTTCCCATTTCATGCCAAAGGAAATGACACAAGCCCTGATCATATCTTCAAGAATTTGATTGACTCGCTCGACTTGGCCACTAGTTTGAGGATGGAAAGCTGTGCTGAAGCGAATGTTTGTGCCCATGGCCTTCTGAAAGGAGTCCCAGAACTTAGAGGTGAAGATGCTTCCACGATCTGAAGAAATCAATTGTGGAATGCCGTGCAAGGAGACAATTCTGGAGGTGTAAAGCTCTGCCAGCTGAGCTGCTGTGATGGATTCTTTGATTGGAAGGAAATGAGCCACTTTAGAGAGCTTGTCGATGACAACGAAGATAGCATCATTTCCGCGCTTGGACTTTGGAAAACCAGTCACAAAGTCCATTTCGATATGATCAAACTTCCATTCTGGGATAGCAAGAGGTTGAAGGAGACCAGCTGGTCGTTGGTGTTCTGCTTTCACTTTTCGACAGACATCACATTCATTCACAAATTGAGCAATTTCTCGCTTCATTCGAGTCCACCAATACGACTGCTTGAGGTCATGATACATCTTCGTACTCCCAGGATGAATGGAAAGGAGAGAATTGTGCACCTCGTTCATTATGACTTTCCTTAGATCACCTTTAGGAACCACAATCCGGTCCTCGAAGAATAAAGTGTCTCTGTCATCAATGCGGTAGCACTTGTATTTGGAAAGACCCTTGTCGATACCACATTTCACCTTCTTCACCATGGCATCAAGGAGTTGTGCCCCACGAATTTGATCTTCCAAAGTAGGAGAGACTATGAGGTTGGCAAGAAAGCCTTGAGGAACAACTTGGAGATTCAGCTTGCGGAAAGCTTCACAAAGATCCGGTTGGAACGGCTTGAGAATTAAGCTGTTGCAATAAGCCTTCCTGCTTAAAGCATCTGCAATGACATTGGCCTTGCCTGGAGTATATTCAATACTCGGATTATACTCTTGAATCATTTCGACCCATCGAGTCTGCCTGAGGTTGAGGTTGGGTTGAGTGAAGATATACTTGAGACTCTTGTGATCGGTGAAAATGTCCACTTGTCTTCCCAACAAGAGATGTCTCCACGTTATTAATGAATGGACAACTGCCGCCAACTCAAGATCGTGAGTGGGGTAGTTCTTCTCGTTGGGCTTCAACTGACGAGAGGTATAGGCCACAATTTTCTTCTCTTGCATTAACACAGCACCGAGACCTTGGAGAGAAGCATCACAGAAAACTTCAAACGGCTTGGATTCATCAGGAGGAGTCAAGACAGGAGCTGTGACTAGTTTCTCTTTGAGAGTGTTGAAAGCAACGTCACGCTCAGGAGACCAGACATATTTCACATGCTTCTGGAGGAGGTTGGAAAGAGGCTTTGCAATCTTGGAGAAATTCTCAACGAATCTTCGACAATAGCTTGCAAGACCAAGAAAACTGCGGAGCTGCTTGACATTCTGAGGAGGTTCCCAATTCACAATTGCGGACACCTTCTCGGGGTTAACAGCGATGCCCTTGGCAGAGATGATGTGACCAAGGAAAAGAACTTCATCGAGCCAAAACTCACATTTAGAGAACTTCGCATAGAATTGATACTCTCTGAGCTTGTCGAGCACCAATCGCAAATGTTTGGCATGATCCTTCTTATTCTTGGAGAAGACCAAGATATCATCGAGATACACCAGGACGAATTCATTGGTATAGGGGTTGAAGATGAAATTCATCATCCGAGAGAACACTGGAGGAGCATTGACAAGGCCGAAAGACACGACAGTATATTCATAAGAACCAAAGCTTGTTCTGAATGCTGTCTTGGGAATATCTTCTTCACGAATGCGAATCTGATGATAACCCATACGAAGGTCAAGCTTCGAGAATACTTTAGCACCTTTGAGTTGCTCAAATAGCTCATTGATGTTGGGAAGTGGATACTTGTTCTTGATTGTCTTCTTGTTCAATGGACGGTAGTCGACACAAAGTCGGTCCGTGCCATCCTTCTTCTTGACAAAAAGAACACCACAACCCCATGGAGAAGAACTCGGTCTGATCAAACCCAGACGCTCTTGTTCATCGAGCTGTTTCTTCAATTCCTTCAGCTCGTTGGGTCCAAGCTTGTATGGACGCTTGCAAACGGGTTCAGTGCCAGGCTCTAGTTCGATAACGAACTCAACTGGCCGATGAGGAGGCATACCCGGAAGCTCTTCTGGAAAGACATCTTGATACTCACAAACGACTGGAATTTGAGAGATGGCATTCAATTCGCCCTTCTCATTGAGAGAAAAGAACCGAATGGTTTCATCACGAGCGGCATAAATAATCACATCCTCAGACGAGTGTGTCAATTGAATTTCCCTGGCAGCACAATCGAGTTGAGCCTTGTGCTTAGAAAGCCAGTCCATCCCGAGAATAAGATCAATATCCGAGTCACCAAGAACAATTGGAGAAGACTGAAATTTATAGTTGCCCATCTTGATGGAAACATCCGGAACCATGGAGCTTGCATTCATGAATTTACCCGGAGAGACAACTGATAACGGTCTAGGCAAATCTTGATAAACCAACTCATGCTTAAATGCAAATGGTCTTGATATGAAAGAAAGCGATGCACTAGTATCAAAAAGAACTTTTGCAGGAATATCATTAACAGGAAGATTACCCATTATCACATCAGTAGATTCCTCCGCTTGAGCTGCATTCATCATGTTCACCTTTGCAGACTTTGGATTATGCTTGACCACTGCATTGCTGGAAGATCTGACAGGAGGAGGAAGGCGCCTTTGGTTCAAGCACTTGTTAGCATAGTGACCCTTCTGCTGACATTTGTTGCAAGTCACCTCTGAGAGTGGACGGTGATAAGGAGCATTGGACTTTGGAGCTTGATTCTGAGACTTGTTCTGATAGCCAGAGTTGGAAGAGTTGGAAGAACCATGGCCACCTTTGTTCTTCTGCTGGTAAGGCTGACGAAACGGAGGAGGAGGAGGCAACCAGAACTTCTGTTGCTTAGCTGTCACAAGTGAGGAAGAAGAAGACTGAACTGCGTCTCTGACTCTCTTCTTAGAAGCCTCACACTTGAGCTGAGCAGCCTCTTGCTTCAGAGCCATATTATAGAATTGATCAAACTGAGTAGGCTCAACAAGAACAAGAGCTAACTGCAGGTCCTCTTTAAGGCCACCTCTGAAGTGATAGATCATGCTCTTTTCATCAGGAACGTCTTGTTTAGCGAAGCGAGCAAGTTTCTGAAACTGGATGTTGTATTGATACACAGACATGTTGCCTTGCTTGAGATTGCGGAACTCCTCACGCTTGCTCTCAACAACACTTTGTGGAATGTGGTGCGCTTTGAAGTCCCGACAGAAGTCAGTCCAAGTGATCACACGACCTCCTCTGGAATCTTTGTATTGTTGATACCAATCAGCAGCTTGGTCCTTGAGCTGGAAAGAAGCGAACTTGACAAAGTCCTCAGGCCTGACATTGCTACATTCAAAATGCTTGTTGATGTCCATGAGCCAATCATCGGCATCCGTGGCCTCGGCACAGTAGCTGAAAGACTTGGGTTGATTTGCGAGAAACTGGTTGAGAGTAGCAAAGTGAAACTGATTGTTGCCTTGACCTTGATTGCCTTGATTGACTTGCCCTTGAGTACGTTCTTGCAAGAGTTGCAGAATCATCTGAGCATTGGCGTTGGTGGCTGCCATGATAGCCTGCCATGCCTCCGGAAGCGGAGGTGGTGCCGGAGGGTTCGACTGACTCCCTTCATTGCGATCCGGATTTTGACGCGTTGGCGGAGCCATCCTGAAGAGGGTGACATCCGTTAGCATCTTGATAGACAAATAGATAAGTAGAATCAACGGATAGAAATTGCAACATATAGTCTTTACAATAAACATTCGAACGAAGATGAACGAACGAATTCCGTAGTAATTCATCACACTTCCATAAGTTGAGAAGCCACTTAGAAAAGATATGGAATCAACATATGACTTTGAAGCAAACTCGAATACCACAATTGAAAACAAAACAAAGTATTGGCTTGCAGAATAAGCCGGAACAAACATATGATAGAGATTTCGTCCGAAGTTTTCGTGGTGGGGCCCACACGGGCTCAATCATACAGCCCCATCATGTACAAGGCAGTGCACATGACATACGAAGCGTCCCCGAGTCGGCATAGCCATGGACTCTTTAAGACACTACGAGACCACTGTAAAACCAACCGTGTACAGGCGGACCACTAGACGTCGAACCCCAATCTCATATCATGCGTCTGTCGGAAAGATATCTTAAGGCTACTAGAATTCCCACTTATAAACTCCTGAAACTTTCTGGTTATGCAATCTGGTGTTGGGGATACAGGGGACACAAAATATATCACCCAAACTAGCAATCCCTAGATCCAGCTGTATCCATCCGTCAACACATAACCAAGAAACCTTCGGAAATCGTTTACCTCAACCTTCGAAAAACATCCGTTATACAAGTTATGGCAATACTCCCGAACTCCCGCCCCAGTACTGGGTGGCGTCGAGGTGATCTCACCAACAACTGCATAAAAGAGATTTCGATGTCGGCGAAACTCAGGTATTCCAGAACTGCAACGATAAAATTGTGACGACAACACCTCGGAGCTCAACTCCCCGGGACACTGCCACAACCCCTAAATGTCAGGAGGCACCAAGAACAATGTTCTTGTCACAAAACCATCGGAACGATTCCAAGATACCCACGTGATCCTAAAAAAAAATTAGTGAAATTTGAGGAGAGAATAGTCAAAACTTCTACGTCAGGAGACCTCACCAGAGCGACGAAGGGACTGAGGAGTAAAAAGAATCCTACTCTCCGATATACATAATCCTAAGACTCAAAACATTTTTGTTCTAGACTCAACAACGCCAGCGATTCGATCAAGCAGGGGGCTCCTAAGTCGGGGATGGCTCTGATTACCAACTTGTAACGCCCACGATGCGGCTATATCTTCCACATGTCGAGGCACGACTTAGAGGCATAACCGCATAGTGGTTTTGTCGCAAGAAGGGTCATCTTCACACAATCCCATGTAATGAACAAGAATGGGATAAAGAGTTGGCTTACAATCGCCACTTCACACAATACAAAAAATATAATTCATACATCATCCAAAATACAAACATAAAGACCGACTATGGTCAAAATCCAGATGAAAATAAGATAACCCCGAATGCTAGGTACCCGATCGTCCCAACTGGGCTCCACTACTGATCATTAGGAAAAGACACATAATAACGACCACGTTCCTCGTCGAACTCCCACTTGAGATCGACCCCATCATCTGCACTGGCATCGTCGGCACCTGCAACTGTTTTGGTAGAATCTGTGAGTCACGAGGACTCAGCAATCTCACACCCGCGAGATCAAGACTATTTAAGCTTATAGGAAAGGATGGTGTAATGAGGTGGAGCTGCAGTGGCAATAAGCATATATGGTGGCTAACATACGCAAAAGAGAGCGAGAAGAGAAGCAACGGAGCGGTCGTCCACTAGCAATGACCAAGAAGTGATCCTGAACTCCTACTTACGTCAATCATAACTCAGACCGTATTCACTTCCCGGACTCCGTCGAGAAGAGACCATCACGGCTACACACGCAGTTGATGTATTTTAACTGGGTCAAGTGACAAGTTCTCTACAACCGGACATTAACAAATTCCCATCTGCCTCATAACCGCGGGCACGGCTTTCGAAAGATAATACCCTGCAGGGGTGTCCCAACTTAGCCCATCATAAGCTCTCACGGTCAACGAAGGATAAACCTTCTCCCGGAAAGACCCGATCAGTCTCGGAATCCCGGTTTACAAGACATCTCGACAATGGTAAAACAAGACCAGCAAAGCCCCCGAATGTGCCGACAAATCCCGATAGGAGCTGCACATATCTCGTTCTCAGGGCACAACGGATGAGCCAGACGTCGGGTTGGCATAGACCCTGGTTGCCCAGGGGGCGCCGGACATCGCTCGGTTTGGGCCAGCACTCGAAGGAGCACTGGTCCGGGGGTTAAAATAATTTGACCCTCGGGCTCGCGAAAACCCGGGGGAAAAGGCTTAGGCGGAAAATGGTAAAACCAAAGTTGGGCCTTGCTGGAGGAGTTTTATTCAAGGCGAACTGTCAAGGGGGTCCCATAAATCACCCGACCGCGTAAGGAACGCAAACTCAAGGAACATAATCCCGGTATATCAGTAACTAGGGCGGCAAGAGTGGAACAAAACACCAGGCATAAGGCCGAGCCTTCCACCCTTTACCAAATATATAGGTGCATTAATTAAATAAGAGATATTGTGATATCCCAACATATCCATGTTCCAACATGGAACCAACTTCAACTTCACCTGCAACTAGCAACGCTATAAGAGGGGCTGAGCAAAAGCGGTAACTTAGCCAAACAACGGTTTGCTAGGAAAGGATGTGTCGTGGAATTGTCACGGCAGATGTCCTTGAGCTAGGACTTAGTCGTGGAGCCATCGCAACTAGGAAGCTTGAAGGGGTTATGCGGGACAAGGAACACGAGGGTTTATACTGGTTCGGCCCCTTACGGTGAAGGTAAAAGCCTACGTCCAGTTTGGGGTGATATTGATTAGGGTTACAATCGCCAGGAGTTAAACAACTATCCCCGGCTCTCGATGAGATTGTTGTCGTCCTTAAACCGCTGCCGGGTCGTCCCTTTATATAGGGAGGCTGACGCCCAGCAGCCCTTAGAGTCCCGGCCGTCTCATAAGAGTGTCCGGCTCGGACTCTAAACTATACATGCCTTACGCTACAAGTTTTACTATAACAATGATTGTATCTACGGGCCTTAAGCCATATCCGGGTCTCAGCCCATCTCTGGCCCATCGTCTTGAAACTTGGCTCCGGGCTTCTGGCAACGACCGTAAGAGTAACCCGGCCCCTCCTGGCGGGTGACTCTAAGGTCTATATCCTCAACATTAGGCCCCAGATTGATTTGAGCCGGCTCATGTCAATCTTCCGCTCTTCTGACAGAAAAAATCTCCGGCTTACCATTCATGGGAAGGCCATAACCCGGAGTGACGTCACCCTCTGGACTCCGGATAATCCGCCGTGACGTCATCCTCCATTAAGTCCATTTTTTACTCCGCCAGATCCGCAACGGATCTTTGCATTTACTGTCATTCCGAAAATCGAGGCGTCGTGAGGGGGAGATAACCACGCCGTGGTCTCCTTGAATCTCGCGCCCACTTATGACTTCGCCTTATAAATAGGCCGGCCCAACGTGCTCTTCTCACGCTCTCCTCTTCCTCCTCGCGCCGTCGCTCCTCTGCCCGAGCTCCGCCACCACCGTCGCGCCCCTGGTCTTCATCAACCCGGCCGCTGCATCACCCTGATCCGGATCAGATACACGGCGGCGACCTCCGCTCTTCTCCAACTCCGGTGAGTCCCCTTTGCCCTGTCAGATAGATCTACTGTAGGGTTCGTCTGTGTTCTTCGCGTTCATCGCCATTGCCACAAACCTCGGTAGTTCTTGTAGCCACTGTACTTGGTTGATCTTTAACCTTGCATAGAACTAGTGCGGTAGCTAATTAAGCCTCATTTCAAGTACCAGTAGATCTCCTTCCACTATTTAAATGCTTCGTTCGAGCTCTAGAATACCCGCTCGTCTGTTTCTAGGTCTAGAAAGTTTTCATTTCACCTGACCATTTTGATCCAACAAAGTTACTGCCATATGTGAAACCTGTTTTACCACACTTAGTAAAAACTGCAACCATTGAATCTTGGCGGCTTACATCTCCGGTTTAAAGAAAACATGCGCCATAGAACTTTCCGGTTTAAAGAGAACTATGCTCTGTAGAATCCTCCGGCTTAACTGTGGTAAAACTGTAGATAACCAACTAACTCTGAATCCCCCTGCGGCTTAAATAACCCACTGTATCTGAATATATATCATTAGTCCCCTTCATAAGCCGCCATCTTAGTTTGAACAATAGATCTCCGGCTTATAATTAACCCGGACACTTTTCTTTTTATTATAGACCACCAACCTTCACCATGCCTCCCAAGGCTCCTATCACTTGCAACTGGATGAGGTCCAACGTCACCGACGAGACCCTGGCCAATTTCGTTAAGTCCGGATACTTGCCTAAGAAGGAAATCATGTCCTACCGTGCCCCTGACCCGTCGGAAGAGAGACCACAGCCAAGGGACGGGGAGGTAGTGATCTTTGCAGACCATATGAGCCGGGGCTTCGCACCGCCCGGCTCAAAGTTTTTCAGGGACGTACTCAACTTCTTTGACCTACGGCCTCAGGATATAGGGCCCAACTCCGTATCCAACATTTGCAACTTCCAAGTCTTTTGCGAAGTGTACCTTGGAGAAGAGCCCAGTTTGCTGCTTTTCAGAGAGCTGTTCTACTTAAACCGCCAAAATGAATGTGCCAACGGGCCAAGTCTAGAGTTAGGCGGCATCTCCATCCAGCGGCGTAGGGACTGTCTTTTCCCTTACGCAGAGCCGCCGAGCCACCCCAAGGACTGGAATATGACTTGGTTCTACTGCCAAGATACGTCCCCGGCTGACGAGAACCCACTGCCCGGCTTTCGCCCAACACGTCTAGAGCCGACTCATCCGCTATCCGACAAACTGACTGCCGCGGAACGCCAGCCTCTGCTTCCAACGATCAATAAGATCAAGGCCGTGCTAGGCAACGGTCTGAACGGAATTGATCTGGTCCGGGTCTGGATCTCATGGCGGGTGATCCCATTGAGCCGCCGCCCCGGCTTAATGTGTGAGTACACCGGGCGAAAGGATGACCCTCAGAGGCAAAGTCGCAATGATCTTCCAGAAGATGTTGCTGAAGAAGAGACCAAGGCTCTGTTAAACGAGAGTCTGGCAGACTGTGGAAGGACCGGGCTAGCCCCCTTCTGCAAGACCAATCCAGCCCCAGCGGTAAGCCGCTGACTTGAACCTTTCAACTTCTTTTGCAGGTAACCTTGATCTGAACCATTTTAAGAATTCATTACTGTATTTCTCAGGCTGATGATAAATTCTGGCGGGTCAAATATGACCATGAGGCAGCCAAGAAGGCCAGGAAGGCGAAAAAAGCCGCCAAGAAAGCCGCCCCTCGCAAAAAGGGAAGCAGACCCACTGCTTCGGAGCTACTGCAATTAAGCGACAGCTCCGAGTCGGAGGTAATCCTTAAACCTTTAAATTCTTGCCATATTTGTTGTTTGTTGCTGTCCGCCTTATCAACATTTGCTCATTGACAGGATGACACCGGCGCCAGTAACCCGGTGGTTGAAGAGGTAATGTCACTTTCCTCCGACTCGGAGCATTTGCCACAGCTGAAAGTCCGAAGAGTAACCCGGAAAGTAAGCTTTTCACATCCATTAGCTCATCAAGACCCTCAATTTCTTTTGAAGCAGCAGGTTCACGAAAGCCGGCGTCACACCCGGGCCCGCAAGGACACCGACCTCTCCGCCGGGTTACCCAACGCAACAAGGAAGCGTCGCACTGAGGTTTTTTCTCACCTGTACCCTTTTCATCCGTTGGCGGGTGTTATCCGTCAGCCACTCAACTCTTCTGACTCCAATTATCAGGAGACCTCCCCCTCTTCGGGTGACTCCATGCAGTCAAGTCTGCCGGCCTTCAAGACTGCACCCGGGTAATAACAATCTCCTTACATTATCTGTCTGTACTTACTCTTTGTGTGCCTAACACTTCTGTCTTTTCAGTGCCCAGGCAAAGCTCACCAAAAGAGCAAAGAAAACCAGATCAGCCGGAGTGCCAGACTTGCCTGACCCGGAGGCGACGGCTCAAGAGCCGCCAGCTACCTCCGCCCCCGAAGCCACCATTCCAATGGACACGGCGCCTGAGGCCCCTGCCCCGACTACCAAGACAACGACCGAAGCGGCGGTTAATCCGGAGGCCTCCGGTTCAGCCCCACCAGCAAACGACCCGGACGTGGTAATCACCCGGACGGAATTCGTTGAGCCGGGGAGACCGACCGCGTTGGCCAAATGCTCCGCGAAGGGGGAGTTACTGCAGCCCCACCGGGTGAACCTGGACCTCTCCGGCTACACCGACTTGAGCGTTGGAGAACTCGTCTCTGGCTACATCAGCCAAGTCCACAAGAGCCGGGATGCCGAGGTTGCCATGGTCAACCAGATCCAACAAAAATCCGAGGTACCCTTCTGCTGTCTTCTTACTTTACTGCATAGTTACCTTTGCCATGCTAGCCCCCAAGTCGATGACTTATACTTGAATATGTTGTAGATTTAGGTTCCGGCTTACTCAACTGAGCCGGTAGTACGTAGATAGATACGTTCAATATGCATTAGCCCCCAAGTGCCAAGTGCCTTTGCTTGGAAAGCGCTTGGGACTTATATAACAACTGTTAATTAACCCGGAAATACATGCAGGCTGTTGGCAAGAAACTAGAGGCGGACCTCGCGGATCTCAAGAGCCGGCTGAAGATGCAGGAGATGGAGACCCGGAAGGCAAACGCCAAGTTTGTATCCAGCATCGCCACTCAAGAAAAGTTGAAGACCGAGTTTGATGCGGAGAGGAAAGCCTGGGTCGAAGAGAAGGCCGCACTGGTAACCCGGGCGGAACAGGCAGAGAAAGCCCTCACTGAGAAGACCGCTGAGCTCTCCGGCCTAAAGCGCCAGGTTTCCCAAATGGTGTCTGCTATCTTCGGTAAGTCGCCTCACCGGCTTTCATCAAGTCTGTATATGTCATGATTCATCCTTGTCACCGGCTTATCTGATCTTGTTAAACAGGTCCCAGGAGCGCCAACCTCAACCAGAGCGTGGTCACCAAGTTAAAGGCCGTGTACACCCTGGTGGAACAGCTCTACAACGGGTCACAGCGTGCCTTAGCTGTGGTGGCCCTATCCAACGAGGTGCCAGCTCATCTGGCCGAAGTCCTGCGCCGGCTCGCTGTTCTGCCGCAGTGGATCCAGGAGTTACGACGGGCCTCCGCGAGAGCCGGAGCAATCGCCGCGCTGAGCCGGGCCAAAGCATTCCTGCCGGAGCTAGACCCGGCAGACATCGCCCTGGGTTACCCAAGCCTGAAGGAAGATGGCTCAGCCTTCGACCAGAAGGACTTCGCGGCATGTGTGAAGGCTGTACGCCCGGTGGCCACCCTCATCGGGAACGACACCGACTTGACCAAGTACCAGCCGGGTTATGATGCGGAGAATCAGAGGATTCCAACCCCTCGCTATGAAGCCCTCAATCTGATCCCTCCGGGTCGTCAGCACACCTTCGCCCCGGAGATTGACCCGGCCGGGTTAATTGACGAAGAAGCCCAGTTCGAAGCTCTCAGCGGCATCGACTGCAAATCATCAACCTTCGAGGTCTTGGGATCAACCGAAGGAGAAGACAGGAATGAGCCGGGGACTTCAACTCAGCGGGCATCATAAGTTAGCTGGCGGCTTATCAAACATTGTTCCATCTTTTAGACTTGAAAAATTATTGTAATAGAGTAAGTGCAACAATTTATCTCTGCCATGTCATCGTGCACGTTTTGAATGAAAAAGCCCTTTGACTTTGTCTCCTTGATGTTTCTCCGGGTCATAATCATCCCTTTGTTTTTCTCAACCTCAAAAGGTGCCTTTAAGTATCTGCATAGAAAAGGCAAATAACAAGTCTTGAGGCGGCTTACCGTCCTGAGAATCAGGTGTTTGAGATAAATAACCCGGAATATGAATCAAAAAAGACTGGTCCTTAATTATACTCTGAACATAGCCAAAATAACACACTTAACAGCCTGTAAACATCTTCCGGTTTAAATAACCCGGGCAGTAAGGCTGACACCTTAACTCTGATTTACTTGCTTTAATGACACCCATGACGTGCAACTAACACTGTAAACCAAAGTTAAGCCGGCAAGTGAGACCCGGCCATGCATACCTCAGAATAAACTTGTGAAAAAGCAAAAGAACTTAGGGGCTTCCGGTTCGAATACGAAAAAAGACCCGGCCCCAAGGGGTTAAGCTAAGATTCGGATATGATCATATAGCCCCCAGTGGGTGTGGCGATGCCAATCAAAAGGGTACCGACAGCTATGTTCTCTTTGGTTCGAATACGACCCATGTTTGAACAGGAAGCCCCCAAATGATTCTTGAAATTGTTTAACGACGCTGATTCGAATACGATCCACGTCGGTTCTCAGAGGGGTTAAACTGTGATTCAAATATGACCAAAGGCAACTTCCCAATGAGCTCGGCACTTTGCCAATCAAGTGGGTATCGACAGCTATGTTCTCTTTGGTTCGAATACGACCCATGTTTGAACAGGAAGCCCCCAAGTGACCTTACTGATTACGGCTAGACTCGAATACGATCATAAGCCGGATCCTCCTTCAAGTCAGCATGTAAAAAACAACACACGCATATTTGGAGGAGAAAAAAGGACAGAGGTCCTGCTTTATTGCTTATCATAATATATACATGTCTGAGATAAATATGTACACCACGAGAACCGGTAGCTCAAGTGTAGTAAGGCCGAAGCTGAGCTATATTCCACGGCCGACGGGTCTCCTCCTCAGATTTACGCGAATCTTTATGCTCCCGAATATCAATGAGGTAATATGACCCGTTGTGCAAGTTCTTGCTGACCACAAAGGGCCCTTCCCAAGGTGGGGATAACTTGTGTGCATCTGTTTGATCCTGGATGAGCCGGAGCACAAGGTCGCCTTCCTGGAAGACCCGGGATTTGACCCGGCGGCTATGATAACGGTGCAGGTCTTGTTGGTAAATCGCTGAACGGGCTGCTGCCACATCACGCTGTTCGTCCAATAAGTCCAGAGCATCTTGGCGCGCCTGTTCATTATCCGTCTCAACATAAGCCGCCACGCGAGGTGAATCGTGACGGATGTCGCTGGGGAGGACTGCTTCTGCTCCATAAACCATGAAGAAAGGCGTGAAGCCTATAGACCTGTTAGGAGTAGTGTTGATGCTCCATAAGACGGAGGGCAACTCCTCCACCCAACAACCCGGCGTCCGTTGCAAAGGGACCAAAAGCCGGGGCTTGATGCCCTTCAGAATCTCCTGGTTAGCTCTCTCAGCTTGACCATTGGATTGGGGATGAGCCACTGAGGAAACATCAAGTCGGATATGCTCTCGTTGACAAAACTCTTCCATAGCGCCTTTGGATAGATTGGTGCCATTGTCAGTTATGATGCTATGCAGAAAGCCGAAGCGGAAAATCACCTTTTTCATAAATTGAACTGCCGTGGCTGCATCGCACTTGCTAACTGGCTCAGCCTCCACCCACTTCGTGAATTTGTCAACTGCCACCAAGAGGTGGGTCTTCTTATCCTTGGACCGTTTAAAAGGCCCAACCATATCAAGCCCCCAGACCGCAAAGGGCCAAGTGATTGGGATCATCCTCAACTCCTGAGCCGGCACATGAGCCCGTCGTGAGAACCTTTGGCAACCATCACATTTACTGACCAAGTCCTCTGCATCAGCGTGAGCCGTCAGCCAATAAAAACCATGACGAAAAGCCTTGGCCACAAGGGATTTTGAGCCGGCATGATGGCCACAATCCCCTTCATGGATCTCGCGCAAGATCTCTTGACCTTCCTCAGGGGAAATACAACGCTGAAATGCCCCTGAAACACTGCGATGATGCAACTCGCCGTCGATAACAATCATTGACTTAGCCCGCCGGGTTATTTGCCTGGCCAGAGTTTCATCCTCAGGCAACTCTCCCCGGGTTATATAAGCCAGATATGGCATTGTCCAGTCTGGTATGACATGAAGAGCCGCCACCAGTCGTGCCTCCGGGTCAGGGATAGCCAAGTCCTCCTCTGTAGGCAACCTAACCGAAGGGTTATACAGGACATCCAAGAAAGTGTTAGGCGGCACCGGTTTTCGCTGAGAGCCTAGCCGGCTTAAAGCATCAGCCGCCTCGTTCTTCCTGCGATCAATGTGCTCCACTTGGTATCCCTGAAAGCGCCCAGCAATGGCATCAACCTCGCGACGATAAGCCGCCATGAGAGGATCCTTGGAATCCCAGGTGCCTGATACTTGTTGAGCCACCAAGTCTGAGTCACCAAAGCACCTTACCCGGCTTAAGCTCATCTCCTTAGCCACCCGAAGACCGTGGAGCAAAGCCTCGTATTCAGCCGCATTGTTAGTGTAAGGAAACATCAACCGTAGCACATAATGGAACTTGTCACCTTTAGGGGAAGCCAATACAACACCAGCCCCCGAGCCCTCCAGCTGTCTGGACCCATCAAAGTGGATAGTCCAATAAGTGTTGTCCGGCTTTTGCTCAGGCACTTGTGACTCTGTCCAATCGTTGATGAAATCCACCAAAGCCTGAGATTTAACAGCAGTGCGTGGCACATATTTGAGGCCATGAGGTCCAAGTTCTATAGCCCACTTAGCAATTCTCCCTGTGGCCTCTTTGTTTTGAATAATATAGCCAAGAGGGGCAGAACTGACCACAGTGATGGGATGACCCTGAAAATAATGCTTAAGCTTCCGGCTCGCCATGAACACACCATATACGAGCTTCTGCCAATGCGGGTACCGCTGTTTGGACTCAATGAGCACCTCGCTGACATAATAAACCGGCCGCTGAACCGGATGCTCCTTACCCGCCTCCTTGCGCTCCACCACAATAGCCACGCTGACGGCTCGCGCGTTTGCCGCCACATACAGTAGCAAGGGTTCCTTATCAACCGGAGCAGCAAGGACTGGGGGCTCTGCCAGCTGCTTTTTCAAATCCTCAAAAGCGGTATTAGCTGCATCATTCCAGACAAAGCTATCAGTTTTCTTCATCAACTGATATAAGGGCATAGCCTTCTCACCCAAACGGCTTATAAACCGGCTTAAAGCAGCGATGCGACCCGCCAAACGCTGAACGTCATTTATACACGCCGGTTTGGCTAGGGAGGTGATGGCCTTGATCTTCTCCGGGTTAGCCTCAATGCCTCTGTCAGAAACCAAGAAGCCCAATAGTTTGCCTGCAGGAACACCAAAAACACACTTGGCCGGGTTAAGCATCATCTTATAGACCCGGAGATTATGGAAGGTTTCCCTTAAGTCATCTATCAGGGTTTCCTCCTTGATGGATTTAACCACAATATCATCCACGTAAGCGTGAACATTGCGCCCGATCTGTTTATGAAGACAATTCTGTCGCCTGTGCACACTTGAGTCCAAAGGGCATAGACACATAGCAGAAGGCTCCAAAGGGAGTGATGAACGTCGTCTTCTCCTGGTCCTTAACTGCCATCTTAATCTGATGATACCCGGAATAGGCATCCAAGAAACTTAAGCGTGCACAACCTGTCGTAGCATCAATGATTTGATCAATACGGGGGAGAGCAAAAGGATCAGCCGGACACGCCTTGTTCAAGTCCGTGTAGTCCACACACATCCGCCAGGTGTCGTTCTTCTTGAGTACGAGCACCGGGTTAGCCAGCCATTCTGGATGAAAAACTTCAACAATAAACCCGGCCGCCAAGAGCCGGGCCACTTCTTCACCAATGGCTTTCCGCCTCTCCTCGTTAAATCGTCGAAGGAACTGTCTGACCGGCTTAAATTTTGGATCAACATTGAGAGTATGCTCAGCGAGTTCTCTAGGCACACCTGGCATGTCAGAAGGCTTCCATGCAAAGATGTCCCTATTCTCACGGATGAACTCGATGAGCGCGCTTTCCTATTTTGGATCCAGATTGGCACTGATGCTAAACTGCTGAGATGAATCTCCTGGAACAAAGTCAACAAGCTTAGTTTCATCAGCCGACTTAAATTTCATCGCCGGCTCAGTCTCCGTAGTCGGCTTCTTTAGAGAGGTCATGTCTGTTGGGTCAACATTGTCTTTGTAAAACTTCAACTCCTCTGTTGCACAAACAGACTCTGCGTAAGCTGCATCCCCTTCCTCACACTCGAGAGCCACCTTCCGGCTGCCGTGAACCGTAATGGTCCCATTGTGACCCGGCATCTTGAGCTGTAAGTACACATAACACGGCCGTGCCATGAACTTGGCGTAAGCCGGCCGTCCAAATATAGCATGGTATGGACTTCTTATCTTGACCACCTCAAAGGTTAATTTCTCCACCCTGTAGTTGTTCTCATCACCAAAAGCCACTTCTAATTCGATCTTGCCGACTGGATAAGCCGACTTACCAGGTACCACACCATGTAAGATAGTGTTTGATTGGCTGAGGTTCTTATCAACCAGCCCCATACGGCGAAAAGTCTCATAATAGAGGATGTTGATGCTGCTGCCTCCATCCATGAGTACCTTTGTGAAATTATAACCTCCCACCTGAGGAGCCACCACTAAGGCCAAGTGGCCTGGGTTATCCACCCGGGGAGGGTGATCCTCCCTACTCCACACTATAGGCTGTTCAGACCACCGCAAGTAGCGCGGAACCGCCGGCTCAACAGCATTCACAGCCCTCTTGTGAAGCTTTTGATCTCGTTTGCACAAACTAGTGGTGAACACATGATACTGTCCACCGCTAAGCTGCTTTGGGTTGGTCTAATAACCCCCCTGTTGCTGTTGATGACCCTGACCAGACTGTTGATTGAAGCCCCCTTGCGCGTTCTGAGGACCGGAATTTGAGCCGCCGCCCGGGCCATGAAAGCTGCCGGCGCCTGAGCCGCCGCCCGGGCCATTGTAGCTCTTAAAGGCCTTCATGATCGCGCAATCCTTCCACAGATGAGTCGCTGGCTTCTCTCTAGAGCCATGCCTTGGACAAGGTTCATTTAACAGCTGCTCCAGCGTTGGACCTGACCCGCCGCCTCGGGGAGGGGGCCTCCCCTTGCGTCGCTGGTTATTACCTTGGGAGTTGGCGTTGGCTACAAACTCTAGGCTACCATCGGCCTTACGCTTGCCTCCTCCTTGGTTCCCCGGGTTAAACTGAGGACCCTTGCCATTGTCGTTCTTCTTTCCCTTCCCTGTCCTTTCATCGTCTGAAGGGGGATCCTTGGTACCATCAGAATCGGCGTACTTGACAAGAGCCGCCATCAGGGTACCCATATCGGTGCAGTCGCGCTTAAGCCGCCCGAGTTTCATCTTAAGGGGCACAAAGCGATAGTTCTGCTCCAACATTAAGACTGCAGAGCCGGCGTCCATCTTATCTGATGAATGTATGATCTCCTTGACCCGGCGAACCCAATGGGTCGTGGATTCACCCTCCTGCTGCTTACAGTTAGTCAAATCCACAATTGACATAGACTGCCTACAGGTATCTTTGAAGTTTTGAATGAACCGGGCTTTCAGCTCAGCCCAAGACCCAATGGAGTTCGGTGGTAGCCCTTTCAACCACGTGCGGGCAGTCCCATCTAACATCATGGTGAAATATTTGGCCATGGCCGCCTCACTGACCTCCAGCAGTTCTATAGCCATCTCATAACTCTCAATCCAGGCTGCAGGCTGTAAGTCCGCTGTATAGTTAGGCACCTTCCTAGGGCCCTTGAAGTCCTTAGGTAGACGTTCATTACGGATGGCTGGCACCAAACAAGGGACACCCCCGGTCCTGGTAGAAATACCCACATCAACGGACGTCGTCGGATAAGCCGGGGGGGTCTGGTAAGCCGTCAATTGAGGCACCTGCTCCGCCTCTTGCCGCGCTTGGTCTGCTGCGTAGAAGGCTCCATTATGAGCCGGGCCATGGCCAGGGGGCGGGTCATGGCGTCGGACATTACTTGAGCCGGTCGCTGAGACCATGTGCCGGCTACAACTCGGGCTCTGGCCTGGACGAGGGGTCGAGTGGATCCTGTCCCGGCTGTAGGAGTACGCCTCTTGCTGTGCTAGTGCCGTCTGCAGGAGTTCCCTGACCCGGCGGGTTTCGACGGCCGCCGGAGAGTCGCCGTCAACGGGGAGAGCCGCCAGTCGTGCTGCCGCAGCTACCATGTTCTCCAGCGGGTTATCATAATGACCCGGGGGTATTGGCACATACTGAGGCGGGGCAGGGGGCACCTGGGGAGGCCCCATCACTCGTGGCTGAATAAGGGGTCCAGACCCGGGTGCAATGACCCCGGGCGGGTTACTAGACCCTGCACCCGGCTTGTTGAAGAGGTTGCGTGGATCGTAAACCGGTGGGAGTCGAGACTGGGCCATCTGATGCCTCCTTCTCATGACCTCGTTGGCCGCGTTCTGATCCATCGTGAGTTGGAAGGACTGCGCCTGAATCAGCTGAGTTCGGGCGTCGAGAGCCGCCCGCTCCGCAGCCAGCCTGATCCCTTCCGCTGCAAGATCCTCTTTAGCTTTTATCAAATCCAATTTTAACTGTGCCACCTCCGCATCATGTTGAGCTTGATTCGCCGGGTCAACCGTGGCGGTTAACAGGGCCGTCATCTTGTCCATGAGATCCATCAGCCTCTGAGCCGGAGAAGGCACCGGGTTTCCCGATCCAGCAGCGGGGTTCTGAACAGGCTGCGCACCAGCCATAAAAACTCCAACCTGACTTGGCGGCTCAAAAGGGTCCGGAATACTGTTGCCATCGGAACAACCCATGAGCCTGCCATCTTGAAGCTGGTACAACGAGTTTGACTCATCGGTGGCCGGCTCGCCGTCAGAGCCGGCGGCCGCCTCATCACCGGACCCAGATGGATCAGAGGGCCCTCCATGGATGCATCCCACAAAAGCGCGCCTTAAGGCAGGCCGGGCCCGGGCGGGTCGTGCGCGCTGAGCCGTTTCGATGAGATCGGCGCGGAGATCCGGCTCGGGGCCCGGCTCACCAATCTTGCCAATGAAGACATGAATTCCGCCAAAGGGGACCCGGTACCCGTACTCAATTGAGCCGGCGTCGGGGCCCCAGTCCGCATCGTCGATGTAGAGCTTGTCGCGACGACTCTTGGTCATCCGGCCCACAGCGTATCCCTTGAGCCCTTCGAAGCTGCCCTTCAAGAACTCAAATCCACCGTGCACGGGCCCCACGGTGGGCGCCAACTGTCGTGGAATTGTCACGGCAGATGTCCTTGAGATAGGACTTAGTCGTGGAGCCATCGCAACTAGGAAGCTTGAAGGGGTTATGCGGGACAAGGAACACGAGGGTTTATACTGGTTCGGCCCCTTACGGTGAAGGTAAAAGCCTACGTCCAGTTTAGGGTGATATTGATTAGGGTTACGATCGCCAGGAGTTAAACAACTATCCCCGGCTCTCGATGAGATTGTTGTCGTCCTTAAACCGCTGCCGGGTCGTCCCTTTATATAGGGAGGCTGACGCCCAGCAGCCCTTAGAGTCCCGGCCGTCTCATAAGAGTGTCCGGCTCGGACTCTAAACTATACATGCCTTACGCTACAAGTTTTACTATAACAATGATTGTATCTACGGGCCTTAAGCCATATCCGGGTCTCAGCCCATCTCTGGCCCATCGTCTTGAAACTTGGCTCCGGGCTTCTGGCAACGACCGTAAGAGTAACCCGGCCCCTCCTGGCGGGTGACTCTAAGGTCTATATCCTCAACAGGATGGTTAGGGGCTGACATGGCAAATGGGAGACATGATATAGCAAGTGATAGGTAGCGCAGCATGGCAATAGAGCGAACAACTAGCAAAGCAAAGATAGAAGTGATTTCGAGGGGTGGTCATCTTACCTGCAAAGTTCTCAGAGTTGTCGAAAGCTTGATCCTCGTAAGCGTACTCGACCGGTTCCTCGTTCACGAACTCGTCTCCCGGCTCTACCCAAGACAAGAACACAAACAAACGGAACCACAATCAACCACGAGAAATGCAAAAGCAACATCATGCAAAACATGTATGATATGCAAGATATGATGTGCGATGCATATGCGTGCTCCGGAAGGAAAATGATGAACATGGCAGTAACTTGGCAAACCAAGCATGCCACTGGAAAGATGAGATGATTTCGGTCAAAATCGATATAAAGATCACCGGAAACGGATGCACGGTTTGCAAATGTCAAGCAAAACAAGAATGACACGAATCTGCGATTAACAGCATGTTAGCACTTAAAATGCAACAAGTAACAATGCTACAGCACTCCAACATAGCAACAAAGCATATGGCAGTAATCTACAGGAGATGCTTGACAAAATATGAACACTGAGCTACGGCTAGATCACAACATATCAAGCACAAACAAGCATGACAAAAGTGCAAAAGATATCAGGTTCACAGACGGTGAAAAACTGGACATGGCAGAAAACAGCATCAGGTAGCAATGTTCAGAGCACGAAATCAACATTCTGCAGGAACTTAAAATAGCAAAACAAGGCATGGCAGTGTTCTACTAAATGCACATGACAAAAGTCCCTTACTGACCATAAGCCAAAAAGGACCAGAAGATATGATGGCAAGCATGTAAACATAGCAAGTTTCGTTATCAGGTTTCAGACTTCGCAGAAAACAGAGCATGGCAGAAACAATAATATGTAGGCCTCTTTGTGAGCTTGATGCACTCACTAAAGAACAATGCATGACAAAACAAGCATACCTACAGCAAGGTGGCATGTTTATGAAGCTAACCATGGCAAGAGCAAATACATAGCATGTATGGATCAACTACAATAAGCTTGGCAAAAATGAATATCATGTTAAGAATCTGCTAGAAATATTTTATAGCAAAAGTAGAGCAAGATTGAGTCATGCTATGGTACTCCATAATTGCAAACAAGGCCAGGAATGGATCAATTACAACTATATCTACAAAACATCCTTCCTGAACATCTCCAAAATATGCACGGATCTCTCTGTAGCATCAAGTTTACATGGCAACAAAATAACAGCAGACAAGGACTTGGAGAAATCACTGTCCCTGAAATCAGAAACATTACGGAGCCTACTTTGCATGCTTGTGCTAGTCACCACAGAGATCACAAAAATACATGGCATACACCCTTGGAAAGATGGCATGGCATACTTCAAAACACATGTAGAGCTCATGCTCATAAGATGCACAGATTAAATGATACAAAAATGACAAATCTCCAAGTTCTGCTAAGAACCAGCAGATAACAGCAACTAGCCCTCTTCCAACAGAGATTTGGGCATCAAGATGACCTCTAATGAACATGGTGCAATTGAACAAAATGTAGAGCATCATGAGGCAAACAATTTGACATATTACACGCGCGAATCAGAGCTACATGCAAGGAGTTATGCACTGATGAACATGAGCATATAATATGAAGAATGCAAAAAACTTAGGAAATTGAGGGGGCTCGGGGTCAACCGCTACAGTGCTCGCCGATCGGATCTAGATCGGGCCGGCGATGGCGCGGCGATGGAGGAAGGAGAGGCGGCTGGAGGGCGTCGGAGGGGAAGGAGGAGGCGGCGGCCTCGGGGCCGAAGGAGGAGAGGGAGGCCGCGGCTCGGCCGCGGCAGGCGCGGTGGCGCGCACGGCGACGGGCGGCGGGGTTG